>NC_092773.1:22550871-22587892 GCF_047496795.1 Chiloscyllium punctatum
CAGCCCCCCCCCCCCCCACAGCCCCAGCCCCCCCCCCCCCCACAGCCCCAGCCCCAGCCCCCCCCCCCACAGCCCCAGCCCCAGCCCCCCCCCCCACAGCCCCAGCCCCCCCCCCCCCCCCCACAGCCCCAGCCCCCCCCCCCACAGCCCCAGCCCCCCCCCCCCCCCCACAGCCCCAGCCCCCCCCCCCCCCACAGCCCCAGCCCCCCCCCCCACAGCCCAGCCCCAGCCCCAGCCCCCCCCCCACAGCCCCAGCCCCCCCCCCCCACAGCCCCAGCGCCCCCCCCCCCCCCCACAGCCCCAGCCCCCCCCCCCACAGCCCCAGCGCCCCCCCCCCCCCCACAGCCCCAGCCCCCCCCCCACAGCCCCAGCCCCCCCCCCCCCCCACAGCCCCAGCCCCAGCCCCCCCCCCCCCCCCCCCACAGCCCCAGCCCCAGCCCCAGCCCCCCCCCCCCCACAGCCCCAGCCCCCCCCCCCCCCACAGCCCCAGCCCCCCCCCCACAGCCCCAGCCCCCCCCCCCCCCACAGCCCCAGCCCCCCCCCCCCCCCACAGCCCCAGCCCCAGCCCCCCCCCCACAGCCCCAGCCCCCCCCCCACAGCCCCAGCCCCAGCCCCCCCCCACAGCCCCCAGCCCCAGCCCCCCCCCCACAGCCCCCAGCCCCAGCCCCCCCCCCACAGCCCCCAGCCCCAGCCCCCCCCCCCACAGCCCCCAGCCCCCCCAGCCCCCCCCCACAGCCCCCAGCCCCCCCAGCCCCCCCCCCCCACAGCCCCCAGCCCCCCCCCCACAGCCCCCAGCCCCCCCCAGCCCCCCCCCCACAGCCCCCAGCCCCCCACAGCCCCCCCCCCCCACAGCCCCCAGCCCCCCCCCCCCACAGCCCCCACAGCCCCCACAGCCCCCCCCCCCCCCCCCACAGCCCCCACAGCCCCCCCCCCCCCCAGCCCCCACAGCCCCCAGCCCCCCACAGCCCCCAGCCCCCCACAGCCCCCAGCCCCCCACAGCCCCCCACAGCCCCCAGCCCCCCACAGCCCCCCACAGCCCCATTGCCTCTGCACCTTGACCACGGAGAGAACATTCTGGAAGCCGGTGACCATTTTGAGAGAGAGCTCTTTCCCTTCGAGCGCAGCAACCCTCTCCCCAAGACCGACCCAGAACAAAACAAAAGGGAGGGAGGGGGAATAAAAACACAACGCCGACGCTCCAGACCCGACTTTTATTTTTACGGGAAGGTCGGACTGAACTGAAGCGAAATTAAAATCCGTTCGGAGAGGGAAAGAAACGGGACGGAGGCACCAACCTCCCCCCTCCCCCCTCACCACAAAATACACGCTTGAATCAGTATTTTTTATCTAAAATAATGATTATTTTGGGGTATTAAAAGTGCGGGGATTATACATTTGTTACCGTTATCAGTCGATAGAATTTGGACCGTCTCGCCCACTTCGCGCACTCCCTCCATCTGCTCTCGTCAGTTTGATTTTTTTAAAAAAATTTATAGTTGGGGGAGAAATGTGGACAAAAAAAAAATAATAAAACCACCTTTTGGAATTTTTACAAAATATTCACGACCGAGGGGATCTTTCTTTTAATCAGTGCGGGCGGGAGGTCTGTTCCCATTGGTCCGTCCGCCCGTCCATCCCGTTACCGCCGCCACGCGATTGGTCCCGCCGCCACCTGTTTTCCTGACCCGATGCCCGCCCACCCGGCAGCGGGCCGGCCGTCGACTGGTGAGGCGGCCGTCCATCAGCCCGGGTGCCGGTCGCCGATTGGTGAGAGGGGCCGCCCATCAACTCAGCGCGAACTCCATCCAGCGGAGGGGGGCGCCCCGACCGCCGATTGGCGGGAGCGGCCGTCAACCGGCGGGTTGTCCCGTCGCCTATTGGCGGACAGGGGTGTCAATCGGGTGAGCGCCAGGAGGCGGGTCGAGTCGGGCGGCGCAGGCTATAAAAGGAAGAGGGGGGGGGGGGGCGGGTGAGTGGAAGCTGGGACGTGGTGGGGTATTTTTTTCTATTTGAGCGGACGGCGAGGCTAACGGTCCGACACGCAATGGCTAACCCGAAAGTCTTCTTCGACATCTCTATCGGCAACCAGCCAGCCGGACGCATCGTGTTCGAGGTCGGGCGGGTTTAACTCTTGCTTTGTGTGCTCCTGACCGTTGTTAATGGTGGGGGTGATTACCTGATGGTGTTATATTGTTGGGGGGGGGGGGGTAATGGCGGTGGCCGCCATTTTATCTCTTTCCCTCCCCATTCTCCTGATGGTCCTCCATGTGAGAGAGAGAGAGATGGATGGGTGGATGGATGCTGATGGATGGATGTCTTTAATCGTGCATTAGGTTACATTCTGATTTTTATTTTTTTTTCTCTCGAAGTTGGCTTTTTTTATTTTTTTCTTCTTCTCCCTCCGCAGGCGAAGGGGGAAAAAAAATGCTCCCATCTTTCTTTCTGTTCTGCATCCTTGTTCCTTCTCCCTCTTTATAAAGATGTGTGCCCTCCCATGACCATTCGCTGTCCCCTCGTCTAACAGTTTCTCTTATGATCTGGGAGGGGTTTAGAGTCATGCACGTACCACCCTCTGTGTGGGGGGGAAAAAGTTGCCCCTTAAGTCTCCTTTTTTATATATCTTTCCCCTCTCTCTCCCTAAACCTGTGCTCCTCCTAGTTCTATACTCTCCTTCTCCTCTTTCTTCCTTCCCCCCTCCCCAGGGCAAACATTTTCTCCTGTATATCCTGTCCATGCCCCCCCACCTCCCAATGATTTTATAAACCTCTTCTCTAGTGACTTCTGTTTTGTTGCCTGTGCCACTTCTATTGTGGCTACATGTGCCTTGCCCATCATCCTTTTGTCGTCTTTCTGTAAATTCTGAGAGTTTGTTCCAAAATCATCCTCCTGCTTAGAATGGTTACTGCCTGGGCCACTTGTGTCTGTGTGACTTCATGTGGCTTGAGTTTTTTATCTAATTGTTTCTCCTTTTTTTTTATCCACTAGCTAAGAAAGGATGTTGTTCCAAAGACTGCAGGTGAGCAGATTAAAGGCATTTTTTTGGGCTTTTGATTAAGATTTTTACTTGCATCATTTCAGCCCTGGTTTGTGGCCAATGAATTGTGGAAAACAAACAATTTGTAACTTAAACAATTTGAGGGCTCCATAAGTCAATATATGGTAGTATAATGGCTCAGATGATTTTCAGCAAAGGTGTTTGTATAACCCACTATCAACACAACTTGACCGATCTGACTACATTGATCCCACTTTCCAGCCTTTGACCCATAATCCCTAGAGGCTGTTGATCAGTGAATATCTAAGTGTTACAAGACTAATGCTCTTTCAGGGAGTTACAGACTCTCTCTCCATCTTGATTGGAATAAGTTCTCCTTAACTCTGTTCTTGACATTCCAACACTTGTCTCTGGCTATTGCCCCTTTATACTAATGGAACAATGTGCCTTAATCTTGTTCTTTGGTTATCTCTCCTTTCCTCTTCTAAGGAAAACCCCATTAGCAGCTTTTCAATTCCTTTCCCATTCAATTTTTCCACTTGCTCAGGCCCTTCAACCCAGGCAACATTTAGTAAATCTCCTCTGCAACTCATCTAGTGCAGTCTCTTCCTAGGTGGTGACCAGGACTCTGCACAGTACTCTAACCTAAGCTCCCTGTTCTTGTATTCTGTGCTTTTAGCTAATAATGCTGTTGGGGCTCTTTGCACACTGGTAGTGCCCCTACCCTTGGGCCAGAAAGTTGTAGGTACAGGTCCCACCTGCCTTGGATGTCTTGCGTGTATTAACATTTTCATTTTTTAAAAAAAACTTCCCATCTGCTTTCACTACCTTGACTGCCTTCCCTATTGTCTTTCCATCTGTTATTTAAGCATTTTTAGGATCGTACCATTCACAATCCTTCCCCTAAATTTTTTAAGTTGGGACATGCATTTTTCAGGCTGAATGGTAGGAAAGGAAAGCCTATGAATTATGTAATTTTCTAGAACAGCTAGTTGGATTTTTTTATTTGAAATAAATCCAAGTTGACTGATCCCAAATACTGTTTGAATGGATATAGACTCTTTGGAGCACTTGAATTCTGGCAATAATTTGAATATAATAGCAAGTCATGCTGTCAGGAGGTGTAGTTGAGAAGGCAGTTGAGATGCAGTGACTGCATTTCACCTATTCACTTCCATTTAGAAGGTTGGAGTTTTGTTCAAATCTTTCCTTTAAACAGAGAACTTCCGTCAACTGTGCTTAAAGGAACAAGGTTCTGGCTACAGAGGATCAGTTTTCCACCGAATAATTCCTGGCTTTATGTGCCAGGTAAGTCTCCTTTAAGAACTGGATATACTTGTAACTATACATATAAATTTTCTTTTAAAATATTCACTTGAAGTACCATACAGATACTATCTCCTGCCACAATTTAATGTCCAAATGAATAGCATGTACAAGTTGGACCAAATAAGTTAATTGCTGGTTGGCCACAGTCATGTGTCTTGAGTTGCTTCCAGCTGTAGTAGTAAATCGCCTAATGTGCAGTCTTGCTGCATCACCTTGCATTTCAAACCAGAAACGTAAAGCAGCAATTCTTCAAGATTTGCTTCTTGCCTTGGCTCCGAAGCAAAGCCTTCCTGCTCAATGTCTCTGACCCACTAGTCAGTCGAATTCTTGCTTGACATGTAGGAAATGTGGGTTTGATGAAAGCGACTTTGCAGGTTTCTTTGTCTTGTAATTGATTTTAGTTAAGTTGAATCTGGGCTACTTTGAAGGTGTCTTTAACTTGTTTGTTTTAACTTGTGTATGGGGTGGCCTGACCTGAGGAAGAGAACACTTGGGTTCTGAGATTTCTCAAATGAGAGCAGTAACTGCTCAACCAGTAAGCAGTATTGTGGTGATCAGAGATTTACTGGACAGGATACTCCACATAATGTGATTTGTATTCTTAAAGACTATCAGACTTTGGTTTAATATTTCTATCTGAAAAATGGCATGTTTCAGTACTGACTCTTGCATTGGAAAAGGGTCTGCATCCTGCAATTTGGTACTATTCATTCAGTTGTACAATCTTTGGGGTGTGTTGAAATGGCAGTGCTGAATGTTGCGGTGCTTGCCATGAAGTAGTGATGTTTGTTCTGGATCTGACTAATTTGGATGTCTGCATTCTGCAGGGTGGAGACTTCACAGCTGGCAATGGTACTGGTGGCAGGTCCATCTATGGTACCAAATTTGAAGATGAAAACTTCACTCTGCGCCATGAAGGCATTGGTAAATACAATTTGAATGTAACCTTGCTATGTGTGGAATTGTGTAAAATGAAAGAAAGATCTTTTGTGGAAGGCAGCTGTAGGTTTTACCCCTTTGTGGTTGAGCATTGTAACCTGCAGTGAGCTGCACCCCTGTTTGAGCCAGAAACATCTGCATTAAAGTCCTGTTGCCTGATTTAGAAGTGTTTTTGAAAGATTTAGGTGTACAAACCACAAACATTCACCAAAGTATGAAAAGTGAACAATTGACTGGACAGCAATCCAAATGTAGTTGGGGCTCTAACTGTCTCACCTGATGTCTGTTTGAACTGCAGACCTGTCAGCATAGTCTAGCACAACTTTGGTCTGTATTATGTAAGTTGGGAGGCTTGGGGAAAACACTACCCTTAAGTGAAGAGTACTGTTTTTGATGCCTAGTTTTAGTCAGTAACTAATTGTTTTAATTACAGGTATATTGTCAATGGCTAATGCTGGGCCCAATACAAATGGGTCACAGTTCTTCATCTGTACTGCAGATACTGAATGGTAAGGATTCTTGCCTATAGCTAGTCAACAGGTGCTCTTGTATTATGTCGCAGCTATTTTATTTTTTGTTCGAGGTAGCATGATCTATATTCTAAGGAATGGATCATGTCATTGGCCCATGGTGGAGGGTGTAGTTGGATCAGACTGACTTTGGATAATGTGAAGGAACCAATAGAATCATATAATTCCTACAGTATAGAAACAAGCTCCTCAACCCAACAAGTCCATGTAGTTTGGTTCTCTGAACCTATTACTCTACATTTTCCCCCTGACTAATGCACCTAACCTACGCATCCCTGAACACTGAGCAATTTAGCATGGCCAATTCCTCACTTGTATGCCTTTTTTGATTGTGGGAGGAAACTTGTAGTTGCAAGGAGAATGTGCCAACTCCATGCAGGTGGTTGCCAGAGGTTGGAATTGAACCTCAGTCCCTGGCACTTGAGGCATTGGTGCTAGCCACTGAGCCACCATGCTGCCCCAAATTGAAGCTTAGTTGGGTTTGCAGCTGTTTTGTTGGATAGTATTCCTAAATTGGTGTTAGGTTCTCTTCAGAGCAACAAACACTTGACACAGTAATTTACTTGGTTTCACTGTCTTGATGCCACTTTAATCAGTGCTAAGATAAAAGCTCACCCCTTACAGCATTGAGGGATAGTGTTCACCTGCCTGACTAGGACAGTGCCATTGCTTCATTAGTCTTAAAGCTTGCTTTGTTCTGCCACTGGAACTTGCTGGGCTGAAGGTGGTCTGTTCCTGTGATCCTTTTAAAAGGACTCCTTGGCACTAACCTATTGATCCAGTTGGACCAATTTTCCCCCACCTCTGCTATTTTATTTTTCTCGTTTCTCTGGTCATCACTAGACATTGGGCATGATGCTCTGATTTACAAACTGAATCTCATTTGATACATTGACTGAAACTTGAGCTGTCTTTTCAACTTTTTTTCCAGGTTAAATGGAAAGCATGTTGTGTTTGGAAAAGTTGTAGAAGGGATGGCCGTTGTGAAGGCGATGGAAGCTGTTGGATCAAGAAATGGGACAACAAGCTCCCGTGTTGTCATTACTGACTGTGGGGAGTTGTAATGCCAGCATTCAAAACAGCTACTGTATGTAGTCCACCCAACTGCTGACCAGAATCTCTCCTTCTCATTGTCAGAAAAGTGAAATTCAAAGATCACTTGTTTGCCATGATTAGTCATTCATGCTGTGGTGTAGTTGGGCTAGTATAACACTTCATACTAGTGATATGACAGTGCTTTGCTTCATTCAGCTACTGGACCAATGCTTGTTTTATAATGGGAACAACCATTCAGATGTAATTATTGACTGTTGCCTTATACTGAATCACTGCATTCAAATAAACTAAATACTTGTCACCTAGTTTTCTGTCCCTTCATTTTTCAGTTTTAGAAACTAACTGTTAATGGTGACCCAGATAAATGGTGGTGTTAGCATTAATGGCTCTTGAAAATAATGAGCTTTTTAAAATTAGTCATGTCAGGTATGGTTCCACTAAAGGAAGCAAGATCAGCCTCTAGTACTGTATACAGTTTAGCTCCCTTAAGGAGCCATGTAACTGCACTGGAGGCAGTTCAGAAGGTTTACTGGAGTCTTTCCAGAATTGACTGGCTTTTATTTGAGATTGAATTTAGGCAATACTTGAAATTTTTAAAAGAATGAGATCTAATTCATGTATACTAAAGTGGACATTGCCCTTTTGTGGGGTGATCTAGAAAGGTCTGCTTAAAGTTTAGTAGACTTTAAAAGTAGGATTGGATCATTTGGCCCATTGTTAGCTCTGCTCAACAACTAACCTTCAGAATCCTGAAGTAGGACACAATATTACCTTTGGGCTCTAGATTTGTGAAGCCTTACCGTTTATTAAAATAGTCTAGACTCTTCTTACCAAAATGCAGAATCTCAGACTTTACCACATTATTACTTCTAAGTGAAATCCATCAACCAGATTGCAGTGGGTGCCAGGGCACTCTACATTTGAGGTACATTTAATTGAATTAATGGGAAGTAGGCAGGAAAGTTTGAAATCAGCCATGATTGTACTTGGAACAGCAGTTCAGGTAGCTGAATTGTCTACTTCCCCTAGTTGTGTTCAGTCTGAAACCAGTTGTAAGTGGTTTTACAAGTATGCACGTGGGTTAAGGAATAAAAATGCACTTCCATTTGAGGCAGACTCTCAAATGTCTGAGACACTACTCTGGTGTGAAATGAGGCATAGTGCATTTGGATAAAAGTTATTAAAAATTAGCTTCATAATGTTTTTGCCCAGCTAAGCAACCACTGAAGATTGCAGAGGAAATTAGTTAAATTGTAAAGATTTTGGCACTGGTGCCAAACCACCTGGAGATGGGATAATGGAAAACTAGAGAATTACAGGTGTTACTGCACCCTCTTTTTAATGAGCATTGACAACAGTGGGTTAAAGTACTTGGGAGGGACTGCAGTGAATGTCACCTTGGATTGATGGAGCAAAGTTGAGATCACAACCAATTTGCCATGATTTAAATAACTGGCTCAAGGCTGTGTAGTCTACTCGCTGCTTTGGTCTTTCAAGCACATTGACTACTTGATTTATCTCTTGTGAGATATCAATAGCAAGGTTAGCATTATCCTTGTGTAACAATCGGAGGATGTTTTTGAGATGTCTGCCTCCTGGCATTCTTGATTGTGGAGGGACTGGGGTGGACAGTTAAAATTCGCCAGGTAACAGTCCAAAAGATTTATTGGAAAGTACTAGCTTTTAGAGTGCTGCTCCTTTGTCTGCTAACTGGATTGTAAGATCCTGCTCCACAGCTGCCTGAAGGAGCAGTACTCCAAAAGCTATAAACTGCAAATAAAACTGTTGGACTGTAATCTGGTGTTGTGATTTGTAACTCTTGACAATCTTAACAAATGCCTGCTGACCTGGAGTTTGAAGTAAGGCTGACCAGACAAGAATAGAAGTTCTTACCTAAAGGCATTAATATTCTAATTTAATCATTTGGGATTTCAAAACCCTATAATAGGGTGGCTTGCTAGTCTACTAAAATGTCACTTTTAATGGATAAATGTGCAGCTAATGCTATGTATTTGGACATTTGGAAAGCATGACACAAACTCGGAACTTTTAGACCCCCACTGATTAAAGTGATAATGGAGCTATAAGGACAAATGAGCAGAAGTGAACTGGAGAGAGATAGTGAAGTGCCTTCTGGTTTAGTATTGGAATATAGTTTTTTTTTGCTCTGCATAGCAATAGTTAGTTTGTGGACCAACTTGTGGTAAATGCTGAAGACTGATGGACTTCAAGAGAACACAAAAATAGGCTTCTGGTTGGAATTCACCACTGAGAACTGAAGTAATTTACCTTGTTTTGAGGAACAGCAATATAAATAGAACTGCAGTAATTGTGAAATTAATTCAGGAACATAGACCTTTGGAGGTGTGTACATAAATCTGACAGTGGTGGGCCAAATTTTGAGAGCTTATCTCTCTCTCTCCTAAAGAGCATAGGGTGGGCTTGGCCCTTTTGAGTAGAAAAGACTGGATGCTGGACATCTGAAATCTAAGTTACGTGAAATTTACTCTAGAGACTTTGAAGAAATTAAAGTTGCATGCATTTGAGATTGATCACATGGAAAAGTTTAGAAACTACATGTTAAGTAGAAGTGGGGCAGGAGAGCAAACAATAGTCATTGTTTGATAAAATCATATCCACTCCACCTTCTCCCTGACCTATCACCTTCATCCCCTCCCCCCACTCACCCACGCTTCAGGCTCACTGTCTTTATTCCTGATGAAGGGCTTTTGCCCAAAATGTCAATTTTGAAGCTACTTGGATGCTGCCTGAACTGCTGTGCTTTTCCAGCACCACTAATCCAGAATCTGGTTTCCAGCATCTGCAGTCATTTGTTTTTACCAAGTAAAACAAATATGTCTAGAAGAAGTGTAAATGGAAAATAGTCATCACTGACAACGCAAAATAAATGGGAGCAGAGGCCTATAATCTGAAATTGTCCTCTTGTGCAGTGGTAGTGTCCTTCGTTTTGGGCCAGGAGACCCAGGACCCATGGTTCAAGTCCACAGGGCCCCCTTAAGCCTGCTCCCTTGTTACCCTTGATTTCCAGACTGATCAAGCTGCTCTCTTTCATGGATGTTGCCTGACCTCCTGTGAGTTCCAGCATCTGCAGTAATTTGCTCCTACAAGAATGTCTTGACAAGAAGGACTCTCATCCTACAATTCTGTGTGGAAGGAAGTTCCAAAGACACTCAGTCCCTTGATTGGAGGAATTCCTCCTCTCAATCTTAAATTGGCAGATCCTTTGTTTCTGGTACTATGCCCTCTGGCTCTAGAATCGGTCATTACTGTGTCAAGCTTCCCTTATCACTAATGAGTAGAATCCCAACCTGTTTAACGGGGCAATCCCTCCATACCAGAGATCATCCTCGTTTGAACATTCTCTGACCTGCCTCAGAGGTGTGTAATGACATTTCCCGACTGGGCTCTTGTGGTGCAGAGGCAGTGGCCCTACCTCTGAGCCAGGAGGCACGGATTCCAAGTCTCATCTGCCCCAGAGGTGTACCTAAAAAGTTGTATTTGACCTGCGGATGGAGCCCTTGATGTGTGACGGGTGACTAAAGCATAGGTGGCAGTGCCATCACTTGAGCTTCATTTGAACAGTGTCCCATGGGGAGGTCGGTATGGAAACATAAAGTAAGAAACCTTTGAACCCACGGAGTCGGTATCACTAAATCTACGCTAGTCCCATTTTCCAGCAGCAGGCCTTATATAGAGCCTTAGATGTTATGACCCAGAATTAAAAATACCAGGAGATTAGAAGTTCAGGTGCCTGCCTGCAGATAGGACAGAGGCGCTCAGCGATGTAACCACTTGTACTCGACAGGAGGCAACAGAGACGCTGGTCCCCAACCCATGCGGTCATCGCGTTCCCGTGTTGCGTCATTACGTACCGCCTCGGTGCAGGCTGGGAGTTGTAGTTCCCCACCACCACCACCACAGTCCTTCCCAGGAGAGGTGCGCTTGCGCAGTGGGGAAACGGGGGTTGTGGAGAGGGAGAGAGAGAGACGGGTCTGGCCATGAGCGGGCAGTGTGTGAGGCGGCGAGCGGAGCCGGCCTGGGTCCCGGGGAGGAGGGGAAGCAGCTCTCTCTGGTGAGTGTGTGTTTGAGGGAGGGAGCGGGAGGTGGCCTTCTCCCTCCTTCACCTCTCTCTCCCCCCTCCTCCCGAGTGTCCGGCGGAGGGCTTCCCGATGACTGCGTGGCTGATCCTGCCCGTCAGCCTGTCCGCCTTCTCCATCACCGGCATATGGATCGTGTGAGTAGCCTGCACCTCGTCAGTTATTTATTTGGGGATCAGGGGGAATTTGCTTTCAGCTTGCCTCCCGTCGCGCTCCTCACTCGGATCCTCCTCATGCGGCCGTTGCCTTGACACCCCGGGGCTGGCCGGACTGCGCCTGCTCGCCCGGCCGGCCGGCGGACGGCTGGCCGAACTGCGCTTGCTCCCTCGGTCGGCGGCCGGCCGGCCGGCCGGCACCTGGTCAGCCCGCGGACTGCGCCTGCTCGCCCGGCCGGCGGACGGCTGGCCGAACTGCGCTTGCTCCCTCGGTCAGCGGCCGGCCGGCACTTGGTCAACCCGCGGATTGCGCCTGCTCGCACGGCCGGCGGACGGCTGGCCGAACTGCGCCTGCTCCTTCTGGCCAGTTATCAATGGCAGGGAGCCCCCTCATCCCAGACATTCCCAGGGCTGCTGTTTTTTTTAAGCTGACCAGTTCCAAATGCATAACTGTCTGATCTGTGTGTGTTGAAGATTTGAGGTTATTTTTGTGTGGTTGCTGAAATAGTGCATTTTACTCTGTTTTACTGATCCTGGAACTTCATTTAACATGAGGCGTAAATTACTTTTTTGAAGTAAAACAGGAGGTATACCATGAATATAAGTGATGCGTTAGGTGGATATACTCTGTTTAAATGTTGTTTCTCCCCTGCCCCACCTTCTGTAACAAATAGAAGAAGCTGAGACTTTGCAGATTGCCCACTGGCATAATGTGCTCAGCAACACTTCCGTACCCCTTACAGAACTCTAGGTTGTAAGTCAGTTTCTGAACTCTTGGTCTCTTTTACATTTTTCTCCTCTCACCCTAAACCTATAGCCCCTCTAGTTCTGGACTCCCCCAGCCCAGGGGGAAAAGACCTTGCCTATTTACCCTGTCCATGCCCCCTCACGATTTTGTAAACCTCTACAAGGTCACCCCTCAGCCTCCGACGCTCCAGGGAAAACAGCCCCGGCCTGTTCAGCCTCTCCCTGTAGCTCAGATCCTCCAACCTGTACTATCTCTGTTTAGTAGTTCTCAAAGCAGGATTAGAATTTCCACAGTGTGGAACAGGCCCTTCAGCCCAACAAGTCCACACCGAACCTCCGAACAGTAACCCATTCCCCTACTAGTCAGCATTTGCTACTGACTAATTCACCCAACCTACACATCCCTGAATACTATGGGCATAGCACGGCCAATTCACCCAACCTACACATCCCTGAATACTATGGGCATAGCACGGCCAATTCACCCAACCTACACATCCCTGAATACTATGGGCATAGCACGGCCAATTCACCCAACCTACACATCCCTGAATACTATGGGCATAGCACGGCCAATTCACCTAACCTACACATCCCTGAATACTATGGGCATAGCACGGCCAATTCACCCGACCTACACATCCCTGAATACTATGGGCATAGCACGGCCAATTCACCCAACCTACACATCCCTGAATACTATGGGCATAGCACGGCCAATTCACCCGACCTACACATCCCTGAATACTATGGGCATAGCACGGCCAATTCACCCAACCTACACATCCCTGAATACTATGGGCATAGCACGGCCAATTCACCCAACCTACACATCCCTGAATACTATGGGCATAGCACGGCCAATTCACCCAACCTACACATCCCTGAATACTATGGGCATAGCACGGCCAATTCACCCAACCTACACATCCCTGAATACTATGGGCATAGCACGGCCAATTCACCCAACCTACACATCCCTGAATACTATGGGCATAGCACGGCCAATTCACCCAACCTACACATCCCTGAATACTATGGGCATAGCACGGCCAATTCACCCAACCTACACATCCCTGAATACTATGGGCATAGCACGGCCAATTCACCTAACCTACACATCCCTGAATACTATGGGCATAGCACGGCCAATTCACCCAACCTACACATCCCTGAATACTATGGGCATAGCACGGCCAATTCACCCAACCTACACATCCCTGAATACTATGGGCATAGCACGGCCAATTCACCCAACCTACACATCCCTGAATACTATGGGCATAGCACGGCCAATTCACCCAACCTACACATCCCTGAATACTATGGGCATAGCACGGCCAATTCACCTAACCTACACATCCCTGAATACTATGGGCATAGCACGGCCAATTCACCCAACCTACACATCCCTGAATACTATGGGCATAGCACGGCCAATTCACCCAACCTACACATCCCTGAATACTATGGGCATAGCACGGCCAATTCACCTAACCTACACATCCCTGAATACTATGGGCATAGCACGGCCAATTCACCCGACCTACACATCCCTGAATACTATGGGCATAGCACGGCCAATTCACCCGACCTACACATCCCTGAATACTATGGGCATAGCACGGCCAATTCACCCAACCTACACATCCCTGAATACTATGGGCATAGCACGGCCAATTCACCCAACCTACACATCCCTGAATACTATGGGCATAGCACGGCCAATTCACCCAACCTACACATCCCTGAATACTATGGGCATAGCACGGCCAATTCACCCAACCTACACATCCCTGAATACTATGGGCATAGCACGGCCAATTCACCCAACCTACACATCCCTGAATACTATGGGCATAGCACGGCCAATTCACCCAACCTACACATCCCTGAATACTATGGGCATAGCACGGCCAATTCACCCAACCTACACATCCCTGAATACTATGGGCATAGCACGGCCAATTCACCTAACCTACACATCCCTGAATACTATGGGCATAGCACGGCCAATTCACCCAACCTACACATCCCTGAATACTATGGGCATAGCACGGCCAATTCACCCAACCTACACATCCCTGAATACTATGGGCATAGCACGGCCAATTCACCCAACCTACACATCCCTGAATACTATGGGCATAGCACGGCCAATTCACCCAACCTACACATCCCTGAATACTATGGGCATAGCACGGCCAATTCACCTAACCTACACATCCCTGAATACTATGGGCATAGCACGGCCAATTCACCCAACCTACACATCCCTGAATACTATGGGCATAGCACGGCCAATTCACCCAACCTACACATCCCTGAATACTATGGGCATAGCACGGCCAATTCACCTAACCTACACATCCCTGAATACTATGGGCATAGCACGGCCAATTCACCCAACCTACACATCCCTGAATACTATGGGCATAGCACGGCCAATTCACCCAACCTACACATCCCTGAATACTATGGGCATAGCACGGCCAATTCACCCAACCTACACATCCCTGAATACTATGGGCATAGCACGGCCAATTCACCCAACCTACACATCCCTGAATACTATGGGCATAGCACGGCCAATTCACCCAACCTACACATCCCTGAATACTATGGGCATAGCACGGCCAATTCACCCAACCTACACATCCCTGAATACTATGGGCATAGCACGGCCAATTCACCTAACCTACACATCCCTGAATACTATGGGCATAGCAAGGCCAATTCACCCAACCTACACATCCCTGAATACTATGGGCATAGCACGGCCAATTCACCTAACGTACACATCCCTGAATACTATGGGCATAGCACGGCCAATTCACCCAACCTACACATCCCTGAATACTATGGGCATAGCACGGCCAATTCACCTAACCTACACATCCCTGAATACTATGGGCATAGCAAGGCCAATGCACCTAACCTACACATCCCTGAATACTATGGGCATAGCACGGCCAATTCACCCAACCTACACATCCCTGAATACTATGGGCATAGCACGGCCAATTCACCTAACCTGCACGTCTTTGGACTGCGGGAGGAAACCGGAGCACCTGGTGGAAACCCATGTAAACGCGGGGGGGGGGGTGGTGGTGAGAATGTGCAAACTCCACACAGACAGGTGCCCGAGGTGAGAATCGAACCCGGGTCCCTGGCGCTGTGAGGCAGCAGTGCTAACCACTGAGCCACTGTTGCTCCTGGAGAGTTCTCTCACTGGTCTCAAACACAATTGACCAGTACGCAATGCCACACATATAGGGGTAGGCTGAAGCCCTCAATAACCCCTCTCCTACATGCAGTGTACTAACATGCCGAACACAAGCAAAGACTCTGTTGTACAAACAATGTTTAGATTGCTGTTCCAGATGGGGAATGCTGTGAATGTCACTGAACTTGTAATCCCAGCACAGTGACTCGATGAATTTAAGTTCAGTCAATTTAAAACAAAAGTATAGAATTCAAAGCTTGACTCCAATGTTGCAAAAAATCATTAAGGTGCAGTACTCGCGCACCCTGGCTGGAACAGACCTCTAGGGGTGCAGGTTCATAGTTCCTTGAAAGTGGAGTCTCAGGTAGACATTGGTATGCTTACCTTTATTGGTCAGAGTACTGAGTATTGGAGTTGGGAGGTCATGTTGTGGCAGTACAGGACATTGGTTAGGCTACTATTGGAATACTGCGCACAGTTCTGATCTCCTTGCTTTAGGAAGGATGTTGTTAAATTTCAAAGGGTTCAGAAAAGATTGACAAGGATGTTGTCAGCGTTGGAGGGTTTGAGCTACAGGGAGAGGCTGAATAGGATGGGGCTGTTTTCCCTGGAGCGTTGGAGGCTGAGGGGTGTCCTTATAGAGGTTTATAAAATCATGAGGGGGCATGGATAGGATAAATAGGCAAAGTCTTTTCCCTGGGCTGGGGGAATCCAGAACTAGAGGGTTCAGGGTGAGAGGGGAAAGATATAAAAGAGACTTAAGGGGCAACCTTTTCACAGACAGGGTAGTGCGTGTCTGGAATGAGCTGCCAGAGGAAGTGGTGGAGGCTGGTACAATGACAGCATTGAAAAGGCATTTGGATGGGTGTATGAATAGAAAGGGTTTGGAGGGATATAGGCTGGGTGCTGGCAAAAATGGAATTGAATTGGGTTGGGATATCTGGGCCGGCATGGACGGGTTGGACCGAAGGGTCTGTTCCCGGCTAAACAACTCCGTGACTCTGTCAGAGCGATGTAGTTGACTCTTAACTGCCCAGCAAGCCACTCAGTTGAAGAGCAACTTAGGGAATGGCAGGAAACATTGGGCTTGCTCCCATGTGATGAAAGATTTTTTTTAAAATCTGACTGCAAGATGCTTTGTTGAGGAGGAACTGGTTGAAATAGAGTCATAGAGATTTACAGCACGGAAACAGACCCTTCGGTCCAACCCGTCCATACCGACCAGATATCCCAACCCAATCTAGTCCCACCTGCCAGCACCCGGCCCATATCCCTCCAAACCCTTCCTATTCATATACCCATCCAGATGCCTCTTAAATGTTGTAATTGTACCAGCCTCCACCACTTCCTCTGGCAGCTCATTCCATACACGTACCACCCTCTGGGTGAAAAGGTTGCCCCTTAGGTCTCTTTTATATCTTTCCCCTCTCACCCTAAACCTATGCCCCTCTAGTTCTGGACTCTTTCCCCCACCCCAGAGAAAAGACTTTGTCTATTTACCCTATCCATGCCCCCTCATGATTTTATAAACCTCTATAAGGTCACCCCCTCAGCCTCCGATGCTCCAGGGAAAACAGCCCCAGTCTGTTCAGCCTCCCCCTGTAGCTCAGATCCTCCAACCCTGACAATATCCTTGTAAAGGTGGCGCCTGGAGTTCCCCAGCTTCGAACCAGGCATGGCATGATCAATTCTTGCCATCCGTTTCTTTTGCAGGGAAAACAGGGACTGAGGGTCAGTGAGCTAAAAGGGTGTGAGGCCTCCAGCCTGTAAGGGTTGGCTGAAACCAGGTGGGGGGGGAAAAAAACCCCAGCACCAGTGTCAAATGTGGAATCTCTTGTGTCTTATTTGTAGTGAAGCCTTTAAATCCAATGCACTCGGCTTAAGGTGATCAGATTAGTGAACTGATCCTGTAGATCTGGTTGTGTGTGGCCTTAACTGAACCGCAGTGTTGCAGTTCCTGTCTAACCCCCCCTACCCCACCGACGACTAAATGTTTTCCTTCCTTTCAGCTACGCGATGGCAGTGATGAACCACCACGTGTGTCCCGTCGAGAACTGGTACTGTGTTTACGATTTCGTTTCTCTTTCCCCCCCCCCCTCCAACCATCCCGGGTTTTGGCATGGCGAGATTGGGGCTCCCGCTTGGCAAAGAGGTCGGGTCGGTGATTTCCAGGGAAGGATTGAGAGGAGGAGGAGAGTGGAAAATACCGCTGCTGAGGACAGGGGGTCAGAGCAGCTGGCAAAACATCCTGCGCAGTGCGCGCTGTGTAAACGTTTACATCTGCTGGGTTGGTTGCAAAATAATCATTGCTCGGGGGTCTAATGCTCTGCTTTTTCCCCCCCCTCCATCTCTCTCCGAGTTTATACTCCTAGCAGTGTCGGTAAATTCAGTCTGATTCGTTCCTGTGCTCTTTCTCCCTCCCCCCTTCTATTGGAATCAATCTTTTGGCTCGAAATCGGTCCCTGTTCTCAGCCTGTGTTTAAATATTAAACAGGCAAGAAAGAAGCCTTAAGGAATACCTTTCCATCTTTTCCGCCCGAGTAAGTCCGCAGCTGTACTGAGGCACATGACTGTTGTGGCTTTGCGTGTGTTTTTAAATTCCCTGCTTGATTCGGAATTGAATTTGGCGGTCTCCTCCTGGTTGGCGTCTCAGCACTTGCGGTCAGTGAACGAGGGACCGTTTGGTCATGGCTCTTGTGCTTCTGTGTTGACGCAGCTGACCAGAAGTCCCCCCTCCACCCTCCCTCCTCCCCCCTTGGCTTGTCTGTCCAGACTTTCCTAGACCCGTCAAGCTCTTGAGGTGTTGGGGAAACTCAAATCCCCTGAGCCTCTAGCTCAAGAGCCAGGGACACTCTCTCGCCTTTCAGCACACTCCCTTTGGACAAAGTGGAACTCGGTTCTTGCAAGCACTATAGGAGCAAATTACTGCAGATGCTGGAATCGACAAATGCTGGAGAGCACAGCAAGTTATGGAGAGAGAGAGAGAGCAACCTCGCGTTTTGAGTCTGATGTTGGCCTGGTTAAAAATCACACAAAACCAGGTTATAGTCCATCAGGCTTATTTGAAAGTACAAGCTTTCATAGAGTAATAGAGATGTACAGCACAGAAACAGACCCTTCGGTCCAACCCGTCCATGCTGACCCAGATATCCCAACCCAATCTAGTCCCACCTGCCAGCACCCGGCCCATATCCCTCCAAACCCTTCCTATGCCCAGGTTAAAAACAATGACTGCAGATGCTGGAAACCAGATTCTGGATGACTGGTGCTGGAAAAGCACAGCAGTTCAGGCAGCATCTGAGGAGTAGTAAAATCGACGTTTCGGGGCAAAAGCCATTTTCCTGATGAAGGGCTTTTGCCCGAAACGTCGATTTTGCTGCTCCTCGGATGCTGCCTGAACTGCTGTGCTTTTCCAGCACCACTAATCCAGAATATTCATGTACCCACCCAAATGCCTCTTAAATGTTGCAATTGTACCAGCCTCCACCACTTCCTCTGGCAGCTCATTCCATACACGTACCACCCTCTGTGTGAAAAAGTTGCCCTTAAAACTCTTTTATATCTTTCCCCTCTCACCCTGAACCTATGCCCCTCTAGTTCTGGACTCTCCCATCCCAGGGGGAAAAGACTTTGCCTATTTACCCCATTCATGCCCCTCATAATTTTGTAAATCTCTATAAGGTCACCCCTCAGCCTCCGACGCTCCAGGGAAAACAGCCCCAGCCTGTTCAGTCTCTCTCCGTGGCTCAAATCCTCCATCCCTGGCAACATCCTTGTCAATCTTTTCTCTGAACCCTTTCACCGACATACAGATAGCTAGTTTCAAGTTTAGATGACTCTTCATCACATCTGGTATGAAGTGGGTGGGGGGGGGGGGGGGTACAGCGTTTATGCTATAGTGGGAGAGTGAGGGTGGAGTGCCGGTGGCGAAAGGGTGCTGATAGTACAGAGTACGCGATCGACATTGAGAATAGCTGAACGATGGTGTGTCTAACCGCTAGGCTGGAAAGAACAGACACAGAAGACTGGGGTGGGGGGCAGGGGAGAGAGGACATGGTGACTGAGAATGTAACAAGTAAAGCCAGGAGAGAGAGAGAGAGAGAGAGAGAGAGAGAGAGAGAGAGCATGGGAGTAGGTTCACAATCCAAAGGTGTTGAACTCAATATTAAGTCCAGAAGGTTGTAAAGTGCCTAGTCTGAAGATGGGATGTTGTTCCTCCACTTGGCGCCGTGATTCACAGGAGCTTTGCAGCATGCCAAGGACAGACAAGTGGGGCATGCGAGCAGGACGCTGTTTTAAACTAACTGGCTACAGGAAGTTAAAAATCACACAACACCAGGTTATGGTCCAACAGGTTTAATTGGAAGCACACTAGCTTTCGGAGCGACGCTCCTTCATCAGGTGATAGTGGAGGGCTCGGTCGTAACACAGAATTTATAGCAACAATTTACAGTGTGATGTAACTGAAATTATATGTGTAAATCACAAAACCCTTTTTTTTAAAAGTTGAATTCTCTGTTGCACTAAAGAATACAGTGATAGTGCAACAGCGAATTCAACTTTCTTTAAAAAAGGGTTTTGTGATTTACACATGAAAGAAGTGAAACTCTCACTGTATTCGAACAGATGAAAGGCTTAACAGACAATCAATTCTTCAATGTATAATTCCAGTTACATCACACTGTAAATTGTTGCTATAAATTCTGTGTTACGACCGAGCCCTCCACTATCACCTGATGAAGGAGCGTCGCTCCGAAAGCTAGTGCGCTTCCAATTAAACCTGTTGGACCATAACCTGGTGTTGTGTGGTTTTTAACTTTGGAAACCCCAGTCCAACACCGGTATCGCCAAATCATGGCTACAGGAAGGTCAGGGTCATGCTTGCGCACTGACTGGGTGGTGTTCCGCAAAGTGGTCGCCCAGCCCGAGTTTGGTTTCTCCAATGTAGAGCAGACAATGGGTGCAGCGAAGACAGTCGACCACATCGAAAGAGGTACAGGTGAAATGCTGCTTCATCTGGAAATACTGTCCGGGCTCTTGGATGGTGAGCAGGGAGGTGGTGTTGGGAAGTGCGGGTGGCGTTGGTGATAATTGAGGAATGCACTAGGGTGTCCCAGCGGGAACAGTTCCTGCGAAATGAGGGGAGGATGCGTTTGATGGTGGCGTTCTGTTGTAGTTGTCTGAAAGAACTGTTTGCTGAGGCACACCTAGGTCATCTTGCACATGAAAGAAGGATGTAATCATAGAGATGTACAGCACAGAAACAGAACCTTTGGTCCAACTCTCACATGCTGACCACATATCCTAAACTGATCTAGTCTCATTTGCCAACATACGGCCCATGTCCCTACAAATCGTCCCTATTCATATACTCATCCCAATGCCTTTTTAATGTTGTAATTGTACCTACCCCACACCACCTCCTTGGGCAGCTTGTTCCACACATGCACTACCCTGTGTCTGAAAACGTCATGCCGCAGGTCGCTTTCATATCTTTCCCCTCTCACCCTAAACCTGCGCCCTCTAATTTTGTATCCCTCTACCCTGGGGGAAAAAAAAACTTTAGGCTATTTGTCCTACCCATTGCCCTTCATGATTTTATAAACCTCCTATAAGGTCACCCATCAAGACTCTTGACGCTGCAGGGAAAATTGCCCCAACCTATTTGGCCTCTCCCTGTAGCTCAAACCCTCCAACCCTGGCAACATCTTTTCTGCACCCTTTAACAACGTCTTACCTGTGAAAAATGTGTTGCTGGAAAAGCACAGCAGGTCAGGCAGCACCTGTAGAAGGGCTTATGCCCGAGACGTCGATTCTCCTGCTCCTTGGATGCTGCCTGACCTGCTGCGCTTTTCCAGCAACACATTTTTCAGTTCTGATCTCCAGCATCTGCAGTCCTCACTTTCTCCTAACGTCTTACCTATAGCAGGGATACCGGAATTTAGCGCAATACTCCAAAAGTGGCCCAACCAATGTCCTATACAGCTGCAACGTCACGCATTGCAGTGTAGATTCGTTCGAGTTTTAAATAAGGAGTTGGTTCAGTGCAATATTTTTCTGTCACGGTGATTTTCTTTTTAAAAAAAAAACTTCTGTGGGCCCTGTTGATTTTTTTTTTGAGGGAAGTCCTTTGTTAGGTGATTAAATTAAGGAGGCAGTATCATTTTCTAAAGAAGCAGACCTTGAGAAAAGAAGGCAGCAAATACCGAGGGTAGAAAAAATGACGCAAATTGAAATGGGGCGACTAGCTGTAACGTATAAAACCTGGCAGATGAATCAGATCAAGATAGTGTGCGAGCCATGTACCAGTGCTTAACTTAAAACCTTGTTTCGCAACGTTATTTGTGGAATGTGGCATAATGGAGGGACATGGAAGTTTTCATTATAGTTAGGATTTGATTTTGATTAGATTCGGCCCAACCAGTTCACACTGACCCTCCGAAGAGCAACCCACCCAGACCCATTCCCCTACATCTTAACACTACGGGCAATTGAGCGTGGCCAATCCACCCTAACCTGCACATCTTTGGACTGTGGGAGGAAGCCCACACGGACACAGGGAGAATGTGCAAACTCCACACAGACAGTTGCCCGAGGCTGGAATCGAACCTGAGACCCTGGTGCTGTGAGGCAGCGGTGCTAACCACTGAGCCACTCTGCCACGATTTTATTGTCACATATATTTTGCAGTAAAGATGGCTTTTCACTGCATTTTATTCTATCGTTGGTTGCCACAGCACAGCACAATTTTTAATCATTTAACAATAAGGGAAAAAAAGGGGAGCAACTAACTTATTTGGGCAGTCAGTATATACCAAATCTTTTATCCCTCGTGAAAGATTCAAGGTGTTCAGAATAATTGTGTAAAAGATTTACAGGACTTTTATTTTTAAAAAAACATGGTTTGCACACACTTTTACATCTCGTTGTTCACTTTCTCAGTTTGAGTCGTTGCTTGTGCCCATACTTACGAATTGGGTTTGCCCATCCTACTGTCTACAAAGTCTTTGTTCACGATCTAAATAGAATTCCCCGTTTGTCGTGATAAATCAGATTCCTCGCGACACCATGGAAATCGGATGGCTGTTGGGAAAAGTCAAGATGAATCTGCGTCGTCGACTGTTCGTCTTCATGTTGTCTCCCCACTCTCTGCCCGCCACTCAGAAACGTAAATGGTAACAGACCCTCCTCTCGTCTGGATGCTGCCCTTGTCCATGCTGGCCCCTTGCTTCTGCTCCGACTCCTCGCTTCTCTCTCGCCCCCTCCAGAGTCTGTAATCAGAGGAGCTAGCTCCTCCCGATTCCCTGACCCACACACACTCGCTGCTGCTCCCCACCTGATCCCTGCCTGTTTTCCTACTTCCCGGGTCTTCCGCCATTCAGCGTTGGATGACATGGGTGAGAATTAGGAGCAGCAGTAACTGGTTCAGTCCCTCGAGCCTGCTCCACCATTCGATTTGATGGTGACCTCAGCACGTCACATAATCATATAAAGAGTTATTAGCACGTTTTGAGAAGATTTGTAGCTCAGGTTGAGGTTTTGGATGTTAGGTTTGCTCGCTGAGCTGGAAGGTTCGTTACCAGACGTTTCGTCACCCTACTCGGTAGCATCTTCAGTGGGCCTCAGGCGAAGCACTGCTGATCATTCCTGCTTTCTATTTATATGTTTGGGTTTCTTTGGGTTGGTGATCTCATTTCCTGTGGTGGTGTCACTTCCTGATCCTTTTTCTTGGGGTGGTAGATGGGGTCTAGCTCGGTGTGTTTGTTGATGGGAGTTATTGTGTGGAGGTGACTTCCTGAATTTGCCCGGCCCCCGTCTTGACTTTCCCACTGGCCTGCTCTGGCCTTTTCCATGCTTGTGGTTTCAAAGCACGTGTGCGGCGCTTTGGGATCCCACATCCCGGAAAATGGAGGTGCGCGGTTTCCACGCGAATAGGCCCTGGAAAAACCGGGCTCTCTGCTGACCAGGGTTTGTGTCTTTCTGCTCCCCAAGGTTGTATAACGAGTCCTGCTCAGAGGAGACAACGAAACAGGACTATCCCAAAAGCTGCTGCACCGTTCAGGATATCCCATTGGTCAGGTAGGGGCAATTATTCTGTACAAGTACTCCTCTCTACCCCGTTTGCAATGAAACACGCACAGCAGGATCTGTCAGTCCAGCATAGTAAGAAAAATGGTTCACATCTCCTGTGGGGCCTTGCATCAGAACTTTTCAGTGAGGAGTTTGGGAGAAATAAGTTCTGCCAGCCCCACTTCTGCCTTCTCCTAAGTTCTAGCCATTTTTTTTTATTCAGAGTGCCATTTCCCTGGTTTGTTTTTGCCTTTACTGAGTCTTTCTTGAGTACTTAGACATAATAGGGCCCCAATCCCCTCTGCTTAGCTTACTGACTGGGAGACCCCAGCTGCCTATAATCCAGAACCCTGGATTAATGCTCTGGGGACACACATTCAAATCCCACCAAATCCATCTTCCCTTTTGCTCAGAAGGCTTTGGATAATTTAACGCTCTTTGCCAACAGTAGTATTCTCATAAAACTGATGTAGATTTTATTGTCATGTGTACTCAATACAGTGAAAGTGTACAATGTCGCCGCACACCGTACCGTCTTAGGGACAAAAAGCTATAGTACAAAGTAGTAAAAGAGAGTATCAAAGTTAAAAGCATCATTAAAAAAATAAGGTGATGGATAACATTAAAGTCATAGAGATGTACAGCACGGAAACAGACCCTTTGGTCCAACCCGTCCATGCTGACCCAGATATCCCCAACCCAATCTAGTCCCACCTGCCAGCACCCAGCCCATATCCCTCCAAACCCTTCCTATTCACATACCAACCCAAATGCCTTTTAAATTGTACCAGCCTCCACCACTTCCTCTGGCAGCACACTCCACTCACGTACCACCCTCTGTGTGAAAAAGTTGCCCCTGAGGTCCCTTTTATAACTTTCCCCTCTCACCTTAAACCTATGGCCTCTAGTTCTGGACTCTCCGACCCCAGGGAAAAGACTTTGCCAAGTCCTTCTGGGAAAACTAGCAAAATAAAGAAATAAAAGTTAAAAGTTCAACAGTCTTTCTTGAGTACTTAGACACAATAGGGCCCCAATCCCCTCTGCTTAGCTTACTGACTGGGAGACCCCAGCTGCCTATAATCCAGAACCCTGGATTAATGCTCTGGGGACACACATTCAAATCCCACCAAATCCATCTGGAACAAAATTCTGGTCTCGCTAATCGCGATCACAATCAATGGGTTGTGGTTCCCAAACACAAACCCACCTCGTTCATTAATCTGCTTCCAGGAAGGGAATCTTCCATCCTCACCGGGTCTGACCTACCTGTAGCTGTGGAGCTGTGACAGTGTCTATGTCAGGGTCTCGCTTGTATGAAAATACTGCAAGGCCCAATTGAATTTATTGGTGACTATCTTCCATGTATGGCCTATTCTGTTTCTGAGGTGATAGCAGATCAGTTCTGCTTTTGTCTGTACCAAAGAGCCCTAGCCTCTTGAATCTATAACTGCTTGATTCGGGTTTCATTATAGCTCATTTTACTTGCATCGTCTTTCGTGCCTCGAGACTGTTTTGTGTAGATAACATTGAGACCAGAATGGTGTGCGGTGCTCACCACGTCTATATGTGTTAGTTGTCATTTCTCTGCTTTTCAATCACCCCCCCAGTGCAATTCAAGCAGTTTTTTTGCAATGCTTTGATTAATCTGTGTTTCTGTTCTGCTGGTGTCATTGATTAGTGTCTCCAGGGCGCTCATTCCCCTTCTGATATTTAGACCTCCAAGGTATTTGTGGCCATCCTCTTCTCTTCCCTGCACCTCGCGCTTCGGGTTGATGTTCCTTTACCCCGTGCCGGTCCACGCTGCATTGTGTCACCCCCTGCACGTTAACTGGAACCACCCAGCCCCCCCCCCCCACTCCCTCCAACACCTTCCTCTCGGCAGCAATTCCAGCCCTCCGTCTTCCTGTTCCCTCTTTGTGCCGAACGAGATATCCGTTCTGCTGCGCTCACACACTGTGTCCACAAACCTAACCTTGGAGAGACGACTGCATTTATCAGCGAGGTCTTTCGATAACCGTGGGTGTGTTCCGCCTCCTGCAGCTTCGTTTTAATCTGCCTTTTCTGTGCATTCTTTGAAGAATTCAACAAGGATAGAAAAGCCTGACCTTCCCCTTCAAATCCAGGCCAACTCCCTGGCAGTCTTTTCCGCTTTCTAGATGTTTTTTCTGTTCCATCAATAATGGCCTTCTGCCACTAATATTAAACTAATCAGTGTTTAGCCCCCCCCCACCCCGGATTCAGTCTATGTCCCTTACACTCGATTTGCTGGTCACTACTTCTCTGACATGGTCACTAACGCCCACAAAATGATCCTCATCTGTCCTCCCTGTTGTCTTTTTGTCAATTATCTTAAATCGTCAACAGAAGCTCTCTGTCAGTTTTTAGTAACATTCATCAGTCACTGTTAACGTTAAGATTAGATTACTTCGGCCCAACAAGTCCACACCGCCCCGCCGAAGCGCAACCCACCCATACCCCTACATTTGCCCCTTACCTAACACTACCGGCAATTGAGCACGGCCAATTCTCCTGACCTGCACATCTTTGTGACTGTGGGAGGAAACCGGAGCACCCGGAGGAAACCCACGCAGACACGGGGGAGAACGTGCAAACTCCACACAGTCAGTCGCCTGAGGCGGGAATTGAACCCGGGTCTCTGGCGCTGTGAGGCAGCAGTGCTAACCACTGTACCACCGTGCCGCCCACTAACTGACCGTATTGGAGAATATTCTTTGGCACCCAACTGCACCTGATTATAATTTAACTAAATTGTTTCCTGTCCCCCTTTTATAAGCATTTTTGCATCGCTACTAAGTCTTTTCATTTCCCTGAATCGTGTATTTATTGACTCACTGCCCCTCCAAGGCCCAAGTCAGGAGGGTGTGAGGGAATACTCCCTGTTTGCCCTGGATTGGGGGGGGGGGGGCAGCTCCAACAACACTCGAAAAGCTCAACACCATCCAACCATCCAGGGACAAAGCAGCCCCCCTGCTTGATTGTCCCCACCCCCACAAACCCCCCCCCCCCGACGCTCAGTAACAGCAGCGGGTACCATCTATGAGACGCACTACAGCGGCTCCTCAGACAGCACCTTCCAAACCCCACGGCCACTTCCATCTGGAAGGACAAGGGGCAGCAGGTACATGGGAACACCCACCCCCCTGCAAGTTCCCCTCCGAGCCCCTCACCGTCCCGACTCAGAAATCTATCGGCCGTCCCTTCAGTGTCGCTGGGTCAGAACTGTGGAACTCCCTGCAACAGCATTGTGTATTAACCTCCACCACGTGGAATGTAATGGTTTAATGAAGGCAGAAATGGAAAACAAGCGCTGGCCTAGCCTGGGTTGCTCCCATTCCTTGACAGAATAAAAACAACTCCCCTCCTCCCCTCTCCACTGTCAGGACAGCGGTGTGTTTGCAGACCGTCATTGTTTGTGAGGGAGTGAGTGAACTCCCTTGGGGCGACTATTGCTGTGTGTTTTCTCCTGTACTATCCCCTCCTCACTGTTTGTTTGATACTAAATAAGACGCACTGACGTGACTGAATATAGACCGGGAAAATAAACAATACACAACCGCACAGCCTACAGGAGGAAGCAATGAGGCAGTTCTTTTCTCCCACTGTCCCTCACATCACTTCTGAATAACGTGCTTCCAGCCTCTGGCAGATAATGTCAGACTTCGCTTTGACAATCATCTTGTCAGAAAGCCTAGCGGTACTCCAGTCATCAGTCTGTTGTGTAAATAGCTTTTGGTCAGGGATGTCAGGTACGCTGCAGTCCCAGTGGTCCAAGAGAATAATGGGAAGCAGTTGTTGAAATGACTCCCTTACTGACTCCCGTCTTGTTTTCTTGTATGTTCTCTACAGTAAGTGTGGTTCGTACCCTCCTGAAAGCTGCCTCTTCAGTTTAATCGGCAACGTGGGGGCTTTTATGGGTGAGTCATTCACTAGTTTGTTACGAAGAGCAGCAGCCGGACTTGTAGGACTACTGCATCAGAGAGCTGGACCATTCTTGCTGCTATTCCGAATCGGTTATTATTCCCACCACTTTGGGACAGGGGCTTGGACTTAAAACTGGGCGGTCTGCTCAGCGGTCTTCGTGCTCCTCAATAACGCCATCGCAGTCAAAAATTAGCTTTCGGTCTTTAGTCCCGGATTCGAAAGGCAAAGGTCGCAGCTTCGGGGCCATTCAGTTCGACATCGCGTTTTACAGCACGTTGTGTCCGCCCTGCTCATCAAAACCAGCCATCTATTCTTACCCCATTTCCCAGCACTTGGCCTGTAGCCTCATACACTCTGGAGTTGCAAGAGTGCATCTACCTATTCGGTAAATGTCTCGAGGCTTACGATTTCCAGACACTCGCCACTCGCTCGGGAGAATGTTTTTCCCTTCAATCTCCTCTGACCTCACCTTCCATCTATGTCCCTTTGTCAATCTGCGTGGCTAGAAGGTAAAGATCCCAGCCAATCTAGCCTCTCCTCACAACTGAATCGCTCCGTCCCAGCCACATCCTGGTGAATCTCCTCTGCACCCCCTGCAGTGTAAGATAGTGCAGTGTCCCGAACTGCACACAGTACCCCAGCCGTGGCCTTACAAACGTTGTACACAGCTCCATCTTAACCTTTGTATTCAATGCCGGCACTAATAAATGCAAGTATCCCATATGTCTCCTTAACCACTTCCATCGGGAAGGACAAGGGGCAGCAGGTACATGGGAACACCCACCCCGCTGCAAGTTCCCCTCCGAGCCCCTCACCGTCCCAACTCGGAAATATATCGGCCGTTCCTTCAGTGCCGCTGGGTCCAACTACCTTTAAGGATCTGTGGACATGCCCACCAAGATCCCACTGACCAAGGATCCCCCATTCATTGTGTACTCTCTCTAATCCCAACTCGGTCTTCTCTTAGTCAATCCTCCCTCCACGTCCAAACACTACCCCAGCAACCGTGCATCTTATCAGAAGCCTTTCGGAAATTCAAAGATATTACGTTTGCTCGTTCTCGTTTTTGCCTTCCACATTGTGGAGAAAGGTCTGTAGTTCAGGTCAGTCAATAGCTATCCCCTCATGTATGGGGAGGAAGCGATATTGGATCTTGTGGTTTCAGACTGCGTTGCCCCAGAGCCTTCCCCGAGATTGCTGTTAACCTGAGTCTCAGATTGGATGTTTCCAGGTTCGTGGTCTTGCTTTTCACATAGTCTGAGAGATGCGCAGCACATAAACAGACCCTTCGGTCCAACACTTCCATGCTGACCAGATATCTTCAATTAATCTAGTCCCATTTGTCAGCACTTGGCCCATATTCCTCTCAACCCTTGCTGTCCATGTTTCCATCTTGATGCCTTTTAAATGTTACAGTTGTACCAGAAGTTGAATTAAGAAGTTTTGTTGGAAGCAGAATATAGGGATCTTTACTATGTATCTAACCCCGTGCTGTCCCTGTCCTGGGAGTGTTTGATGGGGGGGGGGGGCAGTAGTGCAGAGGGAGCTGTAATCTGTACATGCACTGCCAGGTGTATATGTTTGATGGGTGACTTTCCAGGACTTTGTCGAGGGGGGCTGTAATCTGTATATGTCCAAAACCAGAATCCTATATTCAGTTCTGGTCACCTCATTCCAGGGAGGATGTGGAAGCTTTAGAGAGGGTGCGGGGGAGATTTCCCAGGATGCTGCCGGGACTGGAGGGCAGGTCGTATGAAGGAAGGTTGAGGGAGCTAGGGCTTTTCTCATTGGAGTGAAGAGGGATGAGAGGTGGACAAGATGGTGAGAGGCTAGAGACTTTTCCTGGGGTCGAAGTGGGTATCACAAGGGGGGCATAATGTTAAGTTAATTGGAGGAAGGTTTAGTGGAGATGTAGGTTCTTTACTCGAGAGTGGTGGGTGTGTGGAATGCACTGCCAGCAGTAGTGGTAGAGGCAGATACTTTCGGGACCTTTAAGCCTATCTTGGGTAGGCCCGTGGAAGTTGGTACAATGAAGGGTATGTCGGTTAGTCTGATCTTTAGAGTAGGATAAACAGCCAGCACAACATTGAAGGCCAAAGGACCTGGACTGTCCTTTGTTCTGGTGGCTATAACCTGATGACCAGAGAGACCTATTGCAAATTGACACTGCTCAGGCTGAGGTGACACCACACACAGAAAAGAAACACCGAAGAAACCGCGTTTAGGTGAAGGAGCTGTTTCCGTCTCGGGGCGGGGTTGGCTGTGAACACGGCCTGATGGGAACTGGCTTGCCTGCTGCCCTTACTGATGGTCACTTGTCTGTCTTCTTTCCATCCAGTGGTGGTGATCTGTGTCCTCCGCTACGGTCAGATTCTGGAGCGATGCCGCCCCACGTGGATCAACACAGGTGCCCTGGTCACCGGCTGCATCAACGCAGTCGGGCTGATCATGGTTGGAAATTTCCAAGTAAGGCCGCCTGTTTTTTAAAAAAAAAAATCTTTGCTTCCCTTCGCCCCGAGTGACAAATGTTTGTTCTCTGGCTGAAACTTTACAGAACGCGGGAGACATTGGCAGACCGCCAGTGAGAGATCAGGTGCGGACGTGTTTATAACACTTGCACGCCCCAAATATTATTCAATTATGTTCCTGCTACATTCCGTTCCTGTGCTCGGTCATTATGTAAACTGCACATCTGCCTCCTTTCTACTTAGCGAGACCCTCATCCTTGCAAACTGCAGTGGGTGCCTTGCTCTCGAACCGGCACATTTCTCAGCAAAACGCTCACAATTCCTTTGCGCTCAGCGTTTGTGCTGTGAGACATTGGAGGTGGGGGGGGAGCCTTCCGATATCCGGGGTCTGCACATCCCTGGGATGATGGAGATACAGAACCTTGTGCGACACACACTCCAGTTGCAATTGCGGCTCCTGACCCTTCCAGTGAGAATATGGGATGGCTGATTTTTTAAAAAGAAAAGGGACTTTTCTTTTGTAGAAGGAATCAAGTCCAGAAAAGTAGGAGCCTCCATCTTGTAAATGAGGTCAAAAGGCAGCATTTTATCCCCTTCCAATGAGAAGCTGTAAATAAAGATTGCTGAAAGGGTACCAGTCAGGATTAATCATTACATTACATTACAGTGTGGAAACAGGCCCTTCGGCCCAACAAGTCCACACCGCCCCACCCATGCCCCTTCATTTACCCCTTACCTAACACTACGGGCAATTTAGCACGGCCAATTCACCCTAACCTGCACATCCCTGAGCACTATGGGTAATTTAGCACGGCCAATTCACCCTAACCTGCACATCCCTGAGCACTATGGGTAATTTAGCATGGCCAATTCACCCTAACCTGCACATCCCTGAGCACTATGGGTAATTTAGCATGGCCAATTCACCCTAACCTGCACATCCCTGAGCACTATGGGTAATTTAGCACGGCCAATTCACCCTAACCTGCACATCCCTGAGCACTATGGGTAATTTATCATGGCCAATCCACCCTAACCTGCACATCCCTGAGCACTATGGGTAATTTATCATGGCCAATCCACCCTAACCTGCACACCTTTGGACTGTAGGAGGAAACCAGAGCACCCGGAGGAAACCCACGCAGACACGGGGAGAACATGCAAACTCCACACAGTCAGTCGCCTGAGGCAGGAATTGAACCCAGGTCTCTGACACTGTGAGGCAGCAGTGCTAACCACTGTGCCACCGTGCCGCCCCCTAACTGCAGTTCAGTGTTGCCACCCCTTGTTTTAGCAATGTTTCAGCTCTAACCCTTTGAAGTTTGTCGACGTGGCTGGCTGGGCCAGCGTTTATTGTCTGTTAACAGTTAGCCACGTTGCTGAGAGTTATGTGTAGGCTAGAATGGGTAAGGATGGCTGATTTCCTTCCCTAAAGGACATGAGTGAACCAGGCAGGTTTTTACATCAAGCAGCAGTGGTTGGCATTAGTCCAGCTTTTTCCTGAATTCACATTTCATTAGCTCCTAGCGGTGGAGTTTGATCTCATGTTCCCACAGATTGCCAGTCCAGTGACATTACCACTACACTGCCACCTCTCTCCAATACAGCTGCACGGTGGCACAGTGGTTAGCACTGCTGCCTCACAGCACCAGACACCCGGGTTCAATTCCAACCTTGGGCGACTGACTGTGTGGAGTTTGCACATTCTCCCCGTGTCTGCGTGAGTTTCCTCTGGATGCTCCGGTTTCCTCCCACAATCCAAAAACGTGCAGGTTAGGTGAATTGGCCGTGCTAAATTGCCCATAGTGTTAGGTAAAGGGGTAAATGTAGGGCAATGGGTCTGGGTGGGTTGCGCTTCGGAGGGTCGGTGTGGACTTGTTGGGCCGAAGGGCCTGTTTCCACACTCTAATCTAATCTACTCTTGAAACGGGCAACCCAACACTAATTCATCACAACAATCGCCATCCAAAAGATCGTCTTAATTCAATTTTATTCTTAAGTTCAAGTTTGTTTTAGACAGTGCGTTCTCTGACAAATTATAGTAAAAAGATGGAATGCACTAATTTGGGGTTAGCTCTCGTTTAATTACTTGTCCATTGATGTGCCAATCAAGTCCGTGAATCTTGCATTTGCAAACGATGCATTCTGCCAGCCTCACTTGGCACTTTGACGAAATATTTTGTTCAGAGATGTTGATTTTTTTTAATATTTGCAGCTCCCTGTAGTTTTTATTTTGGGTCGATCTAATCAGCTGAAGAAACTTTGTCAAAATAAAAATGTTGCCAAACCCTGCTCTGCACCAACAATGTAAGTTCTTTGCCATCCTTTCCTTTGCAATCCTTTCTCCTGAAGCTGCTGACTCCTTGCTAGATCTCCAGATTCCTCAGATTTTATCTCGTATCCACGAGACTGGGCCCTTCTCATTAAGAACATAGAACAGAGCACAGGAACAGGCCCTTGGTCTATATCTCCTCCCCCCCCCCCCCCCCCCCCCCCCATTCCTTTTGCATATTCATCTGCTGATAAAGTCCCTGAAACACCCCTCCTGTATCTGATTCCTCCACCGTCCCTGGTAGCGCGTTCCCCACTCCGAACACACTCCATGCTTTTAAAACAAAGCCTACCCTTCACCTTAAATGTATGCCTTTTCGTATGAGACGTTTCAACTCTGGGAGGGGAAAGACTCTGACCCTGTCCGTGCATCTCATAATTTTTGTCGACTCTTATCAAGTCTTCCCTCAGCTCCAGAGAAAACAGCCCGCGTTTTTCTAGCCTCTCCTTATAGCTCATAACCCTCTAATCCAGGCAGGATCCCAGTCGTCTGCACCCTCTCCACGTCCTCCCTGTAGTGTGGTTCAGATATTCAATGTGATATCTAAAATACAGTGTTCTGAGGACGCCATTTTATGTATTGACAACGCAGGCTGAGCATTGTGCCTAATTGCCCCTTGCGAAGGTGACGGTGACCCTTGGATCAGCCGCAGTCCGTGTGGGTTGAATTTTCCAGTTGAACAGGCTCCTTTTCGATCATGGTTCATGCGATCGTTGCAGCCCTTGGAGTGGGCTTCGTGCTTCAAGCTGTGTTCCTGTTTCCCCAGGTTGACCATGTCAAAAGCTTGCATTACATCGGTGCCGGAGTGGCCTTCCCTGCAGGAATGGTCTTTGTCTGCCTCCAGTGCATCCTGACCTACAAAGTGGCGATATCCCTTCTGGATCACTGGATAGGCCACATCAGGGCTATCCTCACCATCTTGGCCTTAATCTCTCTCGTCCTCAGTATCCTTACGTCCAGTCCATCCGCTCAAATGGGTGCTGCGTGACATACAACGGTGGGCTTTAACGCGTGCGGATCTTTGCTGCTGGTGAGTTGGCCCTTTAGGGCTGGGGTCCTCAGTCATTTATCATTTTTGCCTTTGTGGCTCAGACCTTTTGAGTCTAGCAGTTGGGAAGTTATGCTGAGGTTCTAGAGGGCGTTGGTGAGACCACTCCGAGAGGACTTTGTCCACTTCTGGCCATCCTGTTTTGGGAATGATATCATCAAGCTGGAGAGGGTTTCAGAAGAGATTTACCAGGATGTTGCCGGGAAGAGAGGGATCTGTGTGTTACAAGGCGAGGCAGGAGGTTGAGCAGTGACGTTATAGAGATTCAGAACATACATAAGGTGAATGGCAGCTGTCTTTTCCCTAGGGTGGGGGGATTTCAAGGCAAGGGGGCATATTTTAAGGTGAGAGTCATAGAGATGTACAGCACGGAAACAGACCCTTCGGTCCAACCCGTCCATGCTGACCCAGATATCCCAACCCAATCTAGTCCCACCTGCCAGCACCCGGCCCATATCCCTCCAAACCCTTCCTATTCATATACCCATCCAGATGCCTCTTAAATGTTGTCATTGTACCAGCCTCCACCACATCCTCTGGCAGCTCATTCCATACACGTACCACCCTCTACGTGAAAAGGTTGCCCCTTAGGTCTCTTTTATAACTTTCCCCTCTCACCCTGAACCTATGCCCCTCTAGTTCTGGACTCCCCAATCCCAGGGAAAAGACTTTGTCCATTTATCCTATCCATGCCCCTCATGATTTTGTAAACCTCTTTAAGGTTACTCCTCAGCCTCCGACACTCCAGGGAAAACAACCCCAGCCTGTTCAGCCTCTCCCTGTAGCTCAAACCCTCCAATCCTGGCAACATCCTTGTAAATCTTTTCTGAACCCTTTCAAGTTTCACAACATCTTTCCGATAGGAAGGAGACCAGAATTGCACGCAATATTCCAACAGTGGCCTAACCAATGTCCTGTACAGCCACAACATGACCTCCCAACTCCTGTACTCAATACTCTGACCAATAAAGGAAAGCATACCAAACGCTGCCTTCACTATCCTATCTACCTGCAACTCCACTTTCAAGGAGCTATGAACCTGCACTCCAAGGTCTCTTTGTTCAGCAACACTCCCCAGGACCTTACCATTAAGTGTATAAGTCCTGCTAAGATTTGCGGAAAAGGATTTTAAAAAAAGACATAAGGGGCAATTTTTTTTTTAAACAGAGTGGTTCGTGTGTGGAATGAACTTCCTGAGGAAGAGGTGGCTGTGGGGACAGTTGCAACGTTTGGATAAATACATGAATAAGAAATGTTTGGAGGGATGTGGGCCGGAGCAGGCAGGTGGGGCTAGTTTAGTTTGGGAATGTGGTCAGCACGGACTAGTTGGAGCGAAGGGTCTGTTTCCCTGCTCCATGACTGTGGGGCCCTCGCCAGCGACATTGTCTGGCGGAGCAGACACTCCGATGGCGTCAGTCCGGTTCCCAGGCCACTGTAAAAGTGCGCCAGCAGCGCTCCCGCTGCCACCGAGCTGATTGAAAGCTCCGAGGTCTGACTGGTGTAGCCTGCGACATGGTCGTTGTAACGGCAAGCGGGATCCTAACCGGGTCTGTGGCGCTGAGCTGGTCTCTCTGCAAGGTGGCGACCCCCCTTCTGGATCACTGGGTAGGCCGCACCCCTCTCGTCCTCCGTATCCGTCCTTCCCAGTCCAACTGCACAAATCTGCGCTGCATGCCGAACGGCGGTGGGCCTAATGCATGCGGTTCTTTGCTTCGGGCCCGTTTGTAACCCTTCTGCTTGAAAATCAGCAGCTTTTGGGAGAGAGGTGGGAGGCAAAGGAGAGGTGGGGGGTAAGCCTGTCTTAGAAGCCACTGTCGTGAGGAGCTTCCACTGTGTGCGACCAAAATTCTCTTCAGTTTCTCAGGCTTGTTTTGCTGAGCTCCCACACAAGTCCCCTTTCGAGAACAACGCTGGTGCAGACTGGTATCCCACCTTTACCCATCGTCTACCCCCTTCATACTTGCTGGCGTAGTGGCTCAGCGCTGTCTCGCCACACCAGGAGCCTGGGATCAGTTCCACCCTCAGGCGACTGTCTGGGTGGAATACGTACTCCCCTCCCCCCCCCCCCCCCCCCCCCCCCCAAGTCTGCGTGGGTTTTCTCCTACAGTCCAAGGATATGCAGGTTACAGTGGATTGGCCATGAGAAAATTGCCCTGTGGTGTCCAGGGTAGGTGGCTCAGCCACAGGAATTGTGGGGTTATGGTGGGATGGCTCTTTGGAGGGTCAGTGTGGAGCAGATGGGCCAAACGGCCTGCCCCCACACTGTAGGGATTCAACTGCTTCCAATCCGAGGGATTTTCCAGGCAGAGTGGGAGGTGGTTCCTCGGCAGGGTAACAGTGGCGTCAGTCTGTCAAACATGGGGAAAGGTGAGCTGCAGCCGGCTGAATTTGATTGGGATCAAAGTATTTCTGGCTGGGTTGCTTAGCAGACTCGAGTGGGCCAGGGATTTTACTGATTCAGTCGCCAGTTTAAGGTAAAACAACAGGACAAGCTTCCCACCTGGTATTAAAGCACTCGGGGAACTTATAATTCCCACACGTGCTCCCACAAAGCAGCAGACCACAAGCCAAAACAAACCTTAAAATAGAGGAACCCGTTGGTTGAGGTTCATTTATATTTCTTGAGGGCAAGTGGACTTGCAAGCTGTTCCAAAGATAGGCCAGACAGCAAGCCACACTTTTTTTTTTCCTTCTTCCCCCTTTCACGGGAGACTGCTCCAGTGACGAACGGAGAGAAAAGCATATTCGGAGCTGTTTTCGGTTTCCAGGTTATGAGCAAACCCCTCCCCTCCGACCCGATTGAAGAGTCCTCCTCATACCCACAGCAGGCCTTCCCACCCAGTGTGTTGGCCCGGTTTGGGAACCGGGAGTCATACAGCACGGACCAACTCGTCCGCGTCCCCAAACTAAACTCGTCCCACCCTGCCCGCGTTTGGCCCGTACCCCTTCAAACCTTTCCCATTCATGTACTCACCCAAATGTTCATTAAACTGTACCCACATCCACCACTTACTCTGGAAGTTCATTCCATATACAATCGATGTAAAACAGTTGCCCCTCATGTCCGTTTTAAATCTTTCTCTTAAAAGGATCCCCCCCCCCCCCCCCCCCTCCTAGTTTTGAACTCCTCCACCTGGGGAAAAGACCCTTGGCCATTCACCTTACCTGTGCCCCTCGTGATTTTATAAACCTCAATATGATCACCCCTCAACCTCCCATGCTCCAGTTTTTCTTAACAAAAAAAGTCCCAGCCCGTTTTTATAACTCAACGCCTCCATTTCCGGCAACATCCCTGGGAAATCCTTTCTGAAGCCTCTCCAGATTTATCATATCCTTCCTACAGCAGTGGGAGCAGAACTGCGCACAGTAATGCAGAAGAGGCCGGCCTCACCAATATCCTGTACAACCTCAACACGACGTCCCGGTACCCAAAGGTCTGAGCAATAAAGGCAAGCGTGTCAAACGCCGTCTTAACCAGCCTGTGATGCAAACTTCAAAGGATTATATACCTGGACCCTGAGGTCTTTCTGTTGTACAACATTATCCCAAGGCCCTACAGTTAATTGTATAAGTCCTGTCCTTGTGTGGGGTATACCAAAATGGCGGTCCCTCGCATTTCTCCAAATTAAACTCCATCTGCCACTCCTCAGCCTGTCGACTCCACTGATCAGGATCATTCCGTTACCTCAGGTTACCAATCTTGGGGCCATCTGCAAACGTACTAACCAGTCAGCGAGCATTTCGAAGCTGCAGTCTGTATTCCCACTATTAACTTTGCACGAAGTGTTGCTCATCTGCTGTGGCTTAGTGTAGGTAGTTAGGTCCATGCCTGAGTTCACCGGGGGTCCCGGTTCAAGCACTCCCCACCCCGGCCAGAAGGTGGAAATCTGTGCTGGTGTTCCACTGCAGCACTGAGGGACTGCTGCACTGTCTGATGGGATATTAAGCTGAGACCCACCCCTCTGTTGTAAAAGATCCCACTCGCTATGTTCTGAGGAAGAGCAAGAAGGATTTATCCCCCAGTGTGCTGGCCAATATGTATCCCTCGATCCACATCTGAAGGTGA
>NC_092773.1:22587992-22632992 GCF_047496795.1 Chiloscyllium punctatum
GTCACGGATAATGGAATACAGGCAGGAAAGTGGGGCTGAGGCCGTGACAAGATCGGCCGCAATCTTAGTGCCTGTTCGAAAAGTGTGTAAGGACCCACCCCTGCTCCTCAGTCCTAAATTCCTAGGCTCCGTTCAGCTCCTCAAACCTGCTAGACAGGAACGGTGGGAGGTCACTTCTTGCTAACACGTGGTGTGTACAAATCGGGAAGACCATTCAGGCCCTCAAGACTGTCTCTCACAAACCGGGAGATTTGGAAAATGTAGTTGGACGATCCAAGCTGGGCATGAAAGAGACCCTCATCTCTCTTTACAGAGCTTCCCCTCTCTGCAACTTGTGCATCAGTTTCTGGTCAAGTTGTTAGACCCAGATTCAATGCGAATACAGTCCGTCTCTCTCTCTCTTTCCCCCCCCCCCCCATACCTCACTCAGAAAGGGGTCAGAAATCCTCCAGTCTCCCTGACTGCAAATTCAATGACAGGACTTCCAGGAAAATAATGCACACTGACTTCCCAATAACAGAATGTGAGAACATCAGAAACAGGAGGATGTCGTTCATCCCCCAAGCCGGCCTTGCCCTTCACTAAGATCATGGCCGATCTGCTCTAGGCCTCAAATCCTCTTTCATGCGTAATTCCTCATAGCCCTCGCCTCTCTGTAGGCCCATTTCCCAGCTTTGGGTACTTCAAGTGATTGTCCCAACACTTAGGCTCGTAGAATTGTACAGCACGGAAACAGATCCTTCGGCCCAACCCGTCCATGCTAACCAGATATCCTAACTTAATCTAGTCCAGGATGGCAGATTTCCTTCCTCAAAGAGCATTAGATGGGTATTTGCGACTGTCATCATTGAACGAGTTTTCAAGTCCAGAACTCGTTGCAGAGTTAAATTTCGCCGTCTGCCTTTCAGCCCCCCCCCCATGTCCCCAAAACATTTGTCTAAGACTCTGGATTGCCAGTCCAGTGACCTTTCCCACTGGACCACAGCCTCCCGGTAGCAGAAGCTGATCTGATTGAACAGTGTTCCTGTTACCTGTGAGAATATGAATAAGGGATGCTTGAAGGACAACCACCTGACACCAGGTTATAGTCCAACAGGTTTACTTGATATCACAAGCTTTCGGAGCGCTGTTCCTTCAGGTGACATGGAGCGAGGCGCACAGGCTCAGAATATATCCCTCAGGCGGAGAGATGGTGGCAAGATAATTCCAGCTAAATAAGAGTGTCAACAGTTAAGTACAAATGGTGTGAGGGAATTGTCGACAGGCTGAGTAGCAAGTGAAGGGATGACCAATGAACCAATTAACTGAGGCAGAGAGATAAGTACAAAAAAACCAAAAATCAGATAGGAGAGCAACCGAAACGGAGGAGGAACGATTTGAGGCCTGTCAACTGTTCGGAAGAGAGAGGCTGAGAGGGGGGGAGGTGGAATGGCTGTGGGGGGGGGGGGGGGGGGGGAGGTGGAATGGCTGCGGGAGGGGATAATCTAATTCCGAGGTGTCTGGAATGAGTTCGAGACAAAGTGGCGACTCCAAAGTTGCCCTGAGTGTTTCAGTTCGAAGGTCAGTAACACCGTGGCTGATATTGGCACAGTTTGAGCAGCTGAAGTCATTAATCTGCCTCCGAGCACACCAATAAATCTCATTTCTATTCACAAATAAGCCCACTGAAGCACAAGAGGCCTATTGGTAACTATGACAACAGCACAATGTTGGGGGGGGGGGGGTAGGTAATTTCCTGCTACTAATTAGGAAGTGAGATCACCAGCCGGTGTTGTTGCTGTCAAAGGCCTCGCCTTCCCCCTCCGGTCTGCAAAACCAGGCCTTTTCCTCTCTGCAGTTCTAATGCTGTGTAGTCTGTGCAAGGGGTGAGCTGATTTGGATGAGGGTGTTCCTCCCTCAAGCTGGGGGGAGGGGAGTCTTCACAGGGCTTATGGTGGAGTGGGGGTAAAAGTGGGTGTCATGGTAAGATTTTGCGATGGCCCCTCACTGCATTCAGTGGGCGGCACGGTGGCACAGTGGTTAGCACTGCTGCCTCACAAGCGCCAGAGACCCGGGTTCAATTCCTGCCTCAGGCGACTGACTGTGTGGAGTTTGCACATTCTCCCCTGTGTCTGTGTGGGTTTCCTCCGGGTGCTCTGGTTTCCTCCCACAGTCCAAACATGTGCAGGTTAGGTGAATTGGCCATGCTAAATTGCCCGTAGTGTTAGTTAAGGGGTAGATGTAGGGGAATGGGTGGGTTGCGCTTCAGTGGGGCGGTGTGGACTTGTTGGGCCGAAGGGCCTGTTTCCACACTGTAAGTAATCTAATCTAATCTAAGTCCTGTTGTCACCTTCACACGTTAAGGGAAGGCTGAACAGACAGTTTAACTCTAGCCATATATTACTGCCTTGTCCGTCTAGATTTGACTATTCAGGTCTAGGCTGGACCTCCCCCGTTTTACTGTCCTCTGAAGCCGTTCTTGTATTTTACTCATACCTGAGCCCTTTTTGGAGTTTGCTCCTGTGCTTTATTGACCCACGCACGCTCTTGTTATGCAAGTTTTTGAATTTACAAATTTGAGTTTTCAAATCCCTCCACAATCTTTGTCCCTGTCTCTGTCATCTCCACCAGCCGCACTCCCTCTACAATAGCTGCGTTCCTCCAAGTCCACCATTCCCCCCCCCGCCCCCCCCCATCCCCGGCTTTAATCACCGTGCCTGGACCCCTGGACTCTGCAATACAACAGAAACCGAACTGCGAATGCTGTAAGTCAGAAATTAGAACCCAGCACTTGCTGGAAAAACTCGGCAGGTCTGGCAGCTTGCGTGGAGAAGAACACACAAAAAAAAAATCAGAGTTAACGTTTCCGGTCCAGTGACCCTTCCCCAGGACTGGGCGACCCGAGTCCCGAGGAAGGGTCAACGGACCCGCAGCGTTAACTCTGATCCCTCTCCACAGGTGCTGCCAGACCTGCTGAGCTTTTCCAGCAAGTCCGGCTTAAGCTCTCTGCCTGCCTACCCTGCACTCCTCCAAGAAACACCACCCCCCCCCTAAAAAAAACGTCACTGACGTTGGTTTTTATCGTGGGACTGAATGTTGAGAGTTGACGCAAGATTGTCTGATTTTCACACCGAACAAAGTGAACTCCTACTTTACGTAGTGTAGATTCAGAGGCAACCCGACTGGGGCACGTTTTGTTTTAAAATGATGAATGAACGTCAACTTACGGCGTGACAGCAGAAGTAGACCATTCAGCCCATTTAGTTCAATGAGACCATGGCTGGTCTGTTCATCCTCGACTGTACTTTCCTGCCTTCCTCCCCATAACCCTTGACGACTCCTTCCCGATTTAAAAATCGGTCTATCCCAGCCTCGACGGTAAAGAGTTCCACAAATTCACTGTCCTCCGCGAAGAAATCCCTCCTCAGATCTGTCTTAAATGTGTGACTCCGCATTCTGAAATAATGCCCACTTGGTCCTAGACTCTCGCAAGAGAAAACAGCTTGTCCGCATCAAGCTCCCTAAGACTCATACACTTCAGTGAGTACAGGCCCAAACTACTCAACCTCTCCTCACGGGACAGTCCCTTCATACCCAGAATCAACCTCATAAACCTCCTCTGGTCTGCTGCCTTGATCTATCCTTAGATAAAGGGACCAAACCTGCTTGTATTCCAGTTGTTAGTGCCTTGTACAGTTTTAGCAATATGAAGGAGAGGATAAGGACGTTGAGGGGCTCGGAGGGGAACTTGCAGGGGGGTGGTGTTCCCATGTACCTGCTGCCCCTTCCCGATGGAAGTGGCCGTGAGGTTTGGAAGGTGCTGTCTGAGGAGCCTGGGGGAGTTGCTGCAGTGCGTCTTGTAGATGGTACCCACTGCTGTTACTGACCGTCGGGGGGATGGAGGGAGTGGGGGTTTGTGGGGGTGGGGACAATCGAGCGGGGGGCTGCTTTGTCCCTGGGTGGTGTCAAACCCCTTGTGTGCTTGCTTTACTCAGAGAGTAGTCAGGGTATGGAATGCTTTGCCTGCAACGGTAGTAGATTTGCCGACTTTAAGTACACTTAAGTCATCATTGGATAAACATATGGAAGTACATGCAATAGTGTAGGTTAGATGGGCTTCCGATTGGTATGACAGGTCGGCACAGCATCGAGGGCTGAAGGGCCTGTAATGTTGTGTGTTCTATATGTTTTTGGAGCTATCCCCATCCAGGGCAAGTGTCCCATGACACTCCTAACGTGTGTCTTGTTGATGGTGCACAGGCTTTGAGGAGGCTGGAGAGGGTTCAGAAGAGATTTACCGGGATCCCAGGTATGGATAGGTAAAGATAGGCTGGGACTTGTTCCACTGGAGCGTAGGAAGTTTATAAGATAGTGAGGGGTATAGGTAGAGTTAATGGTAGCTGTCTAATCCCTAGGATGGGAGATTTCAAAACGTAAGAGGCACATGTTTAAGGTGGGAGGAGAGAGGTTTTAAAAAAGACACGAGGGCAACGTTTTTGCACCGAGGGTGCGGGAAATGAACTCCGAGGAAGTGATGGATGTGGCTACCATTTTAACGTTTAAATGACATTTGGATTTGTACATGAATAGGAAAGGTTTGTAGGGATGTGAGTCAAACGCAGGCAGGTGGAACGGGTTTAGTTTGGGATTATGTTGGGTGTGGACTGGCTGGGCCGAAGGGTCTGTTTCCGAGCTGGATGAGTCCGTGACTGTCTGTAAAAGGACCCCCAACCTACCCTTGCAGTTTCACGATATTGAAAGGTTTCTGGTCAGTGGTAACCCTCAGAATGTTGATAGTGGCAGTGACAATGATATCATTAAATGTCACGAGGAGATGCTTAGAGATGATGTTAAAAATCACACCACACCAAGTTATAGGCCAACAAGTTTAATTGGAAGCACTAGCTTTCGGAGCGTCCCTCATTCATCAGGTGGTTGTGAAGGACACAATTCTAAGGCACAGAATTTATAGCAAAAGTTTACAGTGTGATGTAACTGAAATTATACACTGAAAAATACCTTGATTGTTTATTGAGTCTTTCATCTGTTCAAATACAGTGATAGTTTCATGTTTTTCATGTGTAAATCACAAAACCTTTTTTAAAAAGTTGCATCTCGGGTTAGCTGTTAACAATGGTGATAGCTATCAATATGTTGAGGGTGTTAGCCCCCTGTGTTCTCTGTCTATGACCTGATGTTTAGATTGATTCTAATCTAAAAAGTGAGAGAGCAGCGTTTTACATGAATGCATGCAGTTTTTGAGCAAAGTACAATGTAACTCTGCAAGTACAAATTCACCCCACGAAATATATGTGTGTGTGTGTCTGTCTGTCTGTCTGGATTGGGGGTTGTGAGTGTGAGAGAGTGTATATGTGTGTGTGTAGTGTGTCTCAGTCCAACACCAGCATCTCCAATTCTTAGATGATCATTACCTTGCCTAAATATTACTTGCTGGGTTTTTTTGTTGCCCAATCTGCTGATAGTTGGGGTCTAGACCCAGAGAAGTGTCTGACAAACTGTGCCCAAAAGGGTCTCCACGTGAGAAGGAAGCCACAGCCAGGCAGGAGACTTGTACAGTGGTTAGCTTATGTTCTCCGTGCATAACCTCATTTCCTTAAAAAGCTGTGTCAGGTGGCATCTTCTTTATCAACGAGAGCTCAATGTTCCAACATGCCGCTGCTGTCTGCGAGTGGATCTTCACCGTCGACGTGCTGGTCTTTTACGGGACTTTCTCCTTCGACTTTGCCTCTATCACCAACGAGACTGTGCTGGCCATTATGAGGAGAGGGCAGAGCAAGGCGTCGAAATCCCCGGGGAGCAGTGCGTCCGCCCACCTCAACAGCAACCCAGAGAGCATTGCCATGATTTAATTGCTGCAGACTGGAGTCTACACAGTCACCCTCCCTGATTCAGAGCTGTGCACGGGTTCTGAGGTAAAATGTGAATTGATGGCTGCGTGTCGTGTACCACGCCCCTTTATTTCTCCCAAAATGGCCGTGCAGAGCTTGAATAATCCCGAAACGAGACACTTGTGGTCAAATCCTAACCTCGTTTGGACCCGCACAAGAATGCCAAATTCTAGCGGCGGGAGTTTGCTTTTGTGACGGCACCACCACCCTGGCCCGTCAGAGTCCGGCTGCGCTCCGCCCTCTTGTGGTAGAAATTGCGCTGCTCATTTGGAATTTGGCATTCTTGCACTGAGGTCCTGAAGAGAGTGCAGGGCGAAAAACATAAGTGCGTCGCGTCTGTTCGCCACGCGTTGTCAAGGCTCGGCTGACTTGTTGTTAGGCTCCCTGCGAAGAAAGGAGAAGCAACACCAAAGGGGAAAAAAAAATACCCTCCAAATCGAAGGGAAGGTGGCAGGGAATGCTGTAGCCAGGTGACGGTGCCTGGGCCTTCACTAGGCGACAGTTAGCACCACAGTTATCCAAGCCGTCGTCTTACCGGTTCTGTGGTAAATCTTGGTACCAATGTGAGTTTCAATGAACCCAAAAAGGAGGGGAGTGGTGCAGTCCTGTTGAATCAGCAAGCACGACACGTTTCAGCCACAGCAATTTCCCATAAATGTGAAGTGTAACCTTGGGGTTTTTTTTTCCTCTCTCATATACAGTGTGTGACCCCAGGTAGCTGAAAGGTAGATAACACTGCCATTCTCTAGACGCACATCACTTTTGATTGTGCATTTGATCTCCCCATCCCTGGCGTTCACTTATTTTTTTTGTCTTTGTCACGAGGTAGAGAGAGTATTAAAAGCAAAAGAAGTGGCTACGGCTTTCAGATCAAAGGTGGTTTTCTTTGATCGGTTTTTGACACTTTATTTGTCCAAAAACGAAGATCGGTCCCCTGCTCGGAGTTGGCTTACCTGGGCCAAAAGAAGGGGCTGCGCTTGGGGAGGGAGTGGGGGGGGGGGGGGCTGCTGTTGGGATATGTCAGGTGCATTCCTTGTGAGCCCACCCACCACTTGTACACTTTCCCAGCCAGGATTTCTCAGACCGGGAGCAGGAGATTACTTCCCTCCCCTTGTTGGAGCGAGTTCTTGCTGCTCAATGCCATACAGTTAGAGGCCCTCCTGTGACCGTTTCTCCCATGCCCTCAATAAGATGGGCATGCTTTAAACACAGGGAGAGCCAGTGCCTATTTCCAGTTCCTCACCTTAGGATTGGAAGGTGCGATGTGTGCTGGGCACTTCCAAAAGAGTGAAGCTGAACGAGTCTGCAGGGGCTGACACAAAGAGCTGACCTGTTTATTCACCTGCTGAAAATGTGGTGCTAGAAAGGCACAGCAGGTCAGGCAGCATCCAAGGAACAGGAGAATCGACGTTCCGGGCATCAGCCCTTCTTCAGGAATGGATGCTGCCAGACCTGCTGCGCTTTTCCAGCAACACATTTTCAGCTCTGACCTCCAGCATCTGCAGTCCTCACTTTCTCCTGTTTATTCACGTGGCAAACTTTTCCCACTTTTTACCGTCGGTGGTTTGGTGAGGGATTGGGCGGTGGGTAGGAGGAGGGGGGGGGGGTTAAACTAATGAATAAAGAGGGCGAAATACAAAAGCACCCTCACTGGCACTGTGCAGGAGTTGCGGTCTGTTGGTCAGCAAACCTCGAGAAGAAGCCTCACTCTCCAACTCCAAACGAGCCCTGGAGTCACCAGCTTATTGGAGTTTACTTAACCTTTGTGTACAGTACAAATCTGGAACACTGGCTATAAAGTCAAGTTGGCCCCTTGTTGGTCAAGTTTGCTAAGGGGGCCAAATTAGCCAATCGCCATCCGAGCCTGAAAGAGTGGTCGCTGTCTTGGTCACAGAGTGGACAGAGAGACTTTCACCTTACTCTGCCGTCCAGGCTGGACTCTGGCTGAGCTGTCCGCTAACTCCACACTGCACGACTTTGGTCCCACATAACTTTTGTCAACAAAAAGTCTTTATCAATCTCAGGTTTAAAATTCACAGTTGAATGTGTGAGGGAGTTCCCAACGTTGACCGTGCTTTGTAGTGCTGTTTCCTAATTTCACTTCTGAAGGCTCTGGCTTGTATCATTTTAAGACTCGTAGACCTGGACGCCCAAACCAGCGGGGAACTGTATCTCGCTGTTTTAGTCTTGGCGTCTTCCCTTTCATTTGGATGGAAAATCGTCAGCTCGGTGTGAGGCAAAACAGCTCCCAGCGTTGTCCTCTGTGCCCTCTAAGTGCAGGTTAAAAAGGGTCACGGACAGATAGGGAAGACTTGCCTTTTATAGAGTGCTCTCTCAGCATCCGACACTGCAAACTACTTTGGAGCCAACGAAGGTGACTTAAAATGAGCCCAGACCGCTCGCCTCACTATCTGGATACTTCATAACCATGTCCATGCAATGTGATTTCCGAAGTTTATTTCCACACCCCCTGGAGCCGGAGTCTGAGCCCAGCCTCTCATGGAAGAGAATCTTAAAAATTAAAACTCCCAGCTCTTTGGTTAAAGGATGCTGTGTCACAGTTTGCTGGGGTGTGCAGATGCTGCAGTGCAGGGAAGACTGGGTCAGCCTCGCTTGCAGGTGACAGTGTGGTAGCCACTGTACGTCTGAATTACAGACACCCCCCTCGCCCTTGCTGGGGAGTTAGATTCCTGACTGAGGTGCTGCTGCTCCCTGAAGCTGTTAACACCCCCTTACCTGGTCAGCGGTCTCTGAGCATTCACTCGGGTCCTGTGCCCAGTACGACTGGCACGTCGTTGTGAAATACAAAACCACCCTCACTGGCACTGTGCAGGAGTTGCGGTCTGTTGGTCAGCAAACCTCGAGAAGAAGCCTCACTCTCCAACTCCAAACGAGCCCTGGAGTCACCAGCTCATTGGAGTTTGCTTAACCTTTGTGTACAGTACAAATCTGGCTATAAAGTCAAGTTGGCCTCCGATTAGCAACCCCCCCCCCGCCCCAAGTGGATTGAAATCGGAGAGGGTAGGGGCTTGAATGCTGTGAACGATAAATTCACTCCAAATTTAAAATAAAAAGCTGCTTAACAAGAGGGGTTTATATCGACCAGAGTGCCTGGAATTCTTCAGGCGCTCGAGGAATGTTAAACAGAAGAGAAACTAGGTTCGTTAACCACAACGAAACAACCCCTTCTAACTGCCTCAGGACCACAGACTGCTCCCAAACACCACAACTACTTTTGAAGAACTAATGTTTTAGTGGTTGGACAGATCTGTGGGGGGGGGGGGGAAGAAAACACGTCCTCTGGCTTTGTCTGTTTTGAATTTATTTATTTTTTACGAAGAAAAGGGAAACACTCGCTTACTGTGAAATTTTGTAACAAAATCTTTTTAAATTCTTCTGTCTCGACGTCAGGGGGCCTTGTCTTTTCACCAGGTTCCTGCAGCAGAAATGTTCAACACTACCGTGGAAATTGGCCTGGGTCGGAACCTTGAACTGAACCACCACCTTCAAAAATCGTGCGTCAGGAATTGCATTTGTTTTTTTTTTAAAATAAACGTATTTTTAAATGTTGTCGTTCTGTTTCTTTCCTGACCACACTGTTGCACCCATTTTTTTTTCTCAATTCTTAGGAATTTAGTCCTAACAAGCACCATCCTTTCGGGCAATATCTCAGTAGATCTTATTCTTTTGTTTGCCCCGCCACTCCAAGCTGCAAGTACATTCCCCCTAAGGTTGCAATCCTTTACTCATTCTATTCCTGCACTCCCACTGCCCCCGTCGACGAGAAACCGAAACAATACAGGCCGGTCTCCTCTCTGATGGGGGGACTCTATTCCACTTTCCCTGTCTACTCACATACCCCATATCCTCTGCCTCCCTGGTCAATCAAGATTTGAACTACGGAAGTGATTAGGATTTTAGTTCAAGTTACCAAATGAGGCAAAATGTATGAGCAGCCCCTTACTGTTTTGTATGAGATCATACTCTAGATGAATATCACTTTGTGATATTCAAGTTTAGACCATGCTGCACACGGGAGGCGCCTGAACTTTAAACAACGCCAGATCCAAAAGCAAAACCTTTCTATTTTGTAACGTTCTGTTTCTTTATCCTGAGAGCTTAACAACAATCAGTTTTCGTTTATACAAAATGGGGGTGAAGGATCATTGTTCAAACGCAGAGAAAATGTTGACCAACATTTCTTTAAACAAATCTCATAATTTCGACCTATTCAACCTCTTCCCATGGCTCCTAGCAACATCCTTGTAAATCTTTTCTGCACCTTTTTCAAGTTTAACATCTTTCCTGCAGCAAGGAGACCAGAACTGAATGCAGTGGCCTAACCGGTGTCCATACAGCTTGCAATGTGACCTCCCAACTTATTTACTTAATGCACTGACCAATAAAAGCACGCCTTCCTCGCTACCCTGTTCTACCTGTGACTCCACCCTTCAACCTGCAACCCAAGGTCACTTTGTTCAGCAACACTCCTCAGGGACCGACCATTTAAGTGGGTAAGTCCTGCCCTACACTCCGCTCAACGACTTTGCAGAGATAAGACTTTGACTTTGGGCGGCACGGTGGCACAGTGGTTAGCACTGCTGCCTCACAGCACCAAAGACCCGGGTTCAATTCCCACCTCAGGCGACTGACTGTGTGGAGTTTGCACGTTCTCCCCGTGTCTGCGTGGGTGTGCTCCGGCAGTTCAGGTGAACTGGCCATGCTAAATTGCCCGTAGTGTTAGATAAGGGATAAATGAATAAGGGATAATCTAAGTAATCTAATCTAATCGTGAAAGTCTTGGCTCCAGAGTTTCAGTTGGGAACAGGCGGTGATTGTGGCATGTTTACATAATTTCCACTTTAAATGTCTAATGAGGAACTTACAATGACAACCTCAAAATCAGGACTGGATTGACTATACACGGACCCTTTCAAATTATTCTTCAGTCACTGCACTGGTCCGCAAATCTAAGTGCGGTCTCGATGTCCCACGCACGCCACATTCGTGCTATGTATTGCTTAGCTATCGCCAGAAGCTATATCCTAAACTTTCGAATTGTAAAGAGCCGCAGTGAGGAATTTAAATATTCCCAAGATCTACTGTGCTCAATCCTAGGCCCATCTGCAACCTTATTTCTTCAGCTCAAAGGAAGGTTTGACAGAGGTGTAAAAACGTTATGACGGAGATGAAAGGAATGGGTTTGTAATTTTGTAGGAGGGCCCTTTGATAAGAGTGGGAATCAGTACCAGCTTGACTGCTCCCTTCAGTGACACTATCGTCCTGTGAGCAATGTTACATTTAAGTCTTTCATCCCATGCACTTACAGTCATAGAGATGTCCAGCATGGTAAAGACATGCCAACCAGATATCCTAAATTAATCTAGTCCCATATCACTAAATCCTTCCTATTCATCCAGATGCATTTTAAATGTAATTGTAGCAGTCTTGACAGCTCATTCCATACAGGCACCACCCTCTGCATGAAAATGTTGTCCTTTGGGTACCTTTTACATCTTTCCCCTCTCACTTTAAACCTGTGCCCTCCAGCTTTAGACTCCCCCAGCCTGGGAAAAAGATCTTGGCTATTCACCCTATCCATGCCCCTTTTAGTTTTATCAACCTCGAGAAGGTCACCCTTGAGTTCAAAGGAAAACAGCCCCAGCCTGTTCAGCCTCTTCCCTAGAACTCAAACTCTCCAACCCCGGCAACATCCTTGTAAATCTTTTCGGCACCCTTTTCAGGTTTCACAGCATCTTTCTTACAGCAAGGAGAGCAGAATTAAACGCCGTATTCCAAAGTGGCCTACCCAATGTCCTGTACAGTCACAACAGAATGTCCCAACTCCTATACTCAGTGCATAGACCAATAAAGGAAAGCATACCAAACGCCTTCCTCACTATCCTATCTACCTGCAACTCTGCTTTAAAGGAACTATGTACCTGCTCTGTTCGGCAGCACTCCCCAGGGCCCTACCGTAAAGTGGATGAGTCCTGCACTGATTTGCCAGAACCCAATCATATTCCATGCAAAGTCCATCAACTTCAACTCTGCTAAGGATGAGAGCACCATGGAGTTGTACTCCTATTTGCAGTGTGTTGAAAGTAGCTGGGTGGCAGATGGAGTTAAATTCAGAAAAGTGATAAGGCAAATCAAGGCAGGGCTTATACACTTTGGTGTCTGTGCTACACTTGGACCTGACAAGCACCAAATCAGGACTTATACACTTAATGCCAGGATCCTGGGGAGTGTTGCCAAACAAAGAGAGCTTTAGGGTGCAGGTTCATTGCTCCTCAAAGATGGGGTCACATGCAGGATGGTGAAGAAGGCGTTTGGTATGCTTTATTGGTCAGTGCGTTGAGTATAGGAATTGGGAGGTCATGATGCGGCTGTCCCAATGATAAGGCCACTTTTGGAATACTGTGTTCAATTCTGGTCTCTCTGCGTTAAGAAAGATGTTAAACTTGACAGGGTTCAGAAAGAATTGACAAGGATGTCGGAAGGGTTTGAGCTACAGGGATGGGCTGAACAGGCTGGGGCTGTTTTCCCTGAGGGGTGACCTTTTCGAGGTTTATAAAATCATGAGGGGGTGTGGATAGGGTAAACAGACAAGGTATTTTCCCTGGGGTGGGGGAGTCCAGAACTTTGGGTGAGAGGGGGAAGACATAAAAGGGACCTGAGGGGCAACTTTTTCACGCAGAGGGTGGTGCGTGTACGGAATGGCAGGAGGCACAGCAAGGCAGGCAGCATCAGGAGGTGGGGAAGTCGACATTTCAGGTGTAACCCTCCTTCAGGACCCCGAAACGTCGAATTCTCCACCTCCTGATGCTGCCTGCCTTGCTGTGTCCTTCCAGCCTCCTGCCTGTCGACTTTGGACTCCAACAACTGCAGATTTTGTTTTGTCTCCAGCTGTGTAAGGAATGAACTGCCAGAGAAAGTGGAGGAGGCTGGTACGATGACAACATTTAAAAGGCATCTGGATGGGGACATGAATAGGAAGGGTTGGGAGGGATATGGGCCAAGTGCTGGCAAATGGGATTAGATTGGGTTGGGACATCTGGGTCAGCATGGCCAAGATGGGCCGAAGGGTCTGTTTCTGCGCTGTATGACTCTAGTTGCTCCCGCGCACGCGCTGTGTCAGCGCCGGGCTTTGATGCTGTCCATGCGCACGCGCAGTGTCGGTTCCGGGCCACGGGTCGGTCCACGTGTGCGTGGATGTCAGCTGCTGGCAGTGTAGCTTACAGTGACAGATCACTGGACAGTCATGATGTGGAGGGTGTTAAAAATCACACCACACCAGGTTATAGTCCCAACAGGTTTAATTGGAAGCACTAGCTTTCGGAGCGTCGCTCCTTCATCAGGTGGTTGTGGAGGACACAATTGTAAGACACAGAATTTAAAGCAAAAATTTACAGTGTGGTGTAACTGAAATTATACACTGAAAAATACCTCGATTGTTTGTTGAGTCTCTCATCTGTTAGAATGACCATGTTAGTTTCACTTCTTTCATGTGTAAATCACAAAACCTTTTTTTAAAAGTTGCATTCTCGGGTTAGCTGTGGTGAATGGGTGATAGCTAGACAATATGTTGAAGGTTTTAAGCCCCCTGTTGTGCTGTTGTCTGTGCCGTAGTGTTTAGACTAATTCTAATCGAAAAAATGAGTTAACAGAGTCTTACATGGTCACATACACATATACGTTTGTGAGGTGGATTTGTACTTGCAGAGTTACATTGTACTTTGCTCAAAAACTGCATGCATCCATGTAAGACTCTGTAACCTCGTTTTTTTTAGATTAGAATCAGTCTAAACACTATGGCACAGACAACAGCACACAGGGAGCTAACACCTTCAACATATTACCTGGGACACCAATTGTTAAAGTGAATCTGAGATTGTAACTTTTAAAAAAGAGTTTGCGATTTACACATGAAAGAAGTGAAACTAACATGGTCATTCTAACAGATGAGAGACTTAACAGACAATCAAGGTGTTTTTCAATGTATAATTTCAGGTACATCACACTGTAAACATTTGCTATAGATTCTGTGTCTTACAATCGAGCCCTCCACAACCACCTGATGAAGGAGCGACGCTCCAAAAGCTAGTGTGCTCCCAATTAAACCTGTTGGACTATAACCTGGTGTTGTGTGATTTTTAACTTTGGATAGACAGTAGCTTTCTTACATTTTAAAAAAAATGTACGGTGTCAAATTTACCTTTGTTTCATTAATAAATATGATTTCAACCTTCATTCAAGCTGCGCTTTACTTTGCGTTAAGACTTTTGGGTGATTTTTGAGCGATTTCTTTGCTGCTCTGCTCCTGATCCCACTCATCCCATAGACCCCATTATTTCTATTAAGCAAGGCTTTGCTCAGATGCAACTACGACATTATTGGAGAACCACCTGTATTATTTCCAAGTTGTTTCCAAGGCCAATTCCAGCAGCGTAAATCTGGCTCAGCATGGGAGCTGTGCTTGTGTGTATAAATACGTTCTTAAGGGTAAACAACTCCACTCATTGAGCAGATGAGCTTTGTGTGGCCACAGTGCCTCGTGGAACTGAAAGGCACGCATCGGAGTCTTGCACTTAACAGCAACAGAAATACCAGCAGGTATAAGCCATCTGGCCCTACCTAGCCTGCTCTGCCATTCAGTAAAGATCGTGGCTTATCGTTTTGTGAACTCGGTTCCACTTCAAACATCCCTCTGCCTTCAAAACATTCAACAAGGTAGCTTCAGCTGCTTGACAGGGCAGGGAATCCCACCGATTCACAATCCTTTGGGTGAATAAAGGTCCTTCTCAGCACCGTTTAACTCCGCTCCCCCCCCCCCCTTATTTTGAGGCTATGCCCCATAATTCTAGTTTCACACGCCAGTGGAAACAACCTCCCTTCTTCTAACTTATCTATTCCATATTTCTGTAAGATTCCATCCCCCCCTCATTCTACTAAATTCCAATGAGTATAGATTCTGGATTAGTGGTGCTGGAAGAGCACAGCAGTTCAGGCAGCATCCAAGTAGCTTCGAAGCTCCTCGGATGCTGCCTGAACTGCTGTGCTCTTCCAGCACCACTAATCCAGAATCTGGTTTCCAGCATCTGCAGTCATTGTTTTTACCTCCAATGAGTATAGTCCCAGTCTACTCAATTTCTCCTCATAAGCCAACGCTGTCAACTCAGGAGACAACCTGGTGAACCTCCTCTGCATCCCCCCCAGTGCCAGTACATCCCTTTCTCAAGTAGAGACCAAAACCACAGTCCTCCGGGTATGGCCTCACCAGCGCCCTCTATAGCTGCAGCATAATCTGTTTTTAAACTCATCCCTCTCGCAATGAAGGACAATATTCCATTCGCCTTCTTAATTATCAACTTTTTGCAATTTGTACAAAGACAATTTGTACATCCTTCTGCACAGCAGCATGCTGTAGTTTTTCACCATTTACGCATTAGTTTGTGTCGCTGTTAATCCTACATTTATCAGCATTGTATTCCATCTGCCCACTCACTTAACCAAGCCAGTGGGGAAAAGTAAAATGGATACTCCCAAGTTATATTCTCAGCCATTTGCTGCTCTTTGCCCTCGGTCCAGGATCGGTCGCGGCGTTCCAAATGCGGAAGGGGAATTCTCAGTCAGGTCATGCACTGTGGGGTATGGCCACTATGGGAGAACAAAATGTCGCTCCATTCGGATCTCCCAGTCCGTTGAGTCTTACTGACGCTCGACACCCCCATTCGGCTGAGGAAGAAGGGTCGTGAACCGAAGTAGAGAAGAAAACTGGCCTGCAGAAAGGTCACGGCCTACAGAAACGTCACAGCCTACAATTTCCAGGTAGCTACTGACACCTCTAGGAACCTACCAGGATTATTTGAACCCCAAAGTCAAAAGCCACAAGGTGACAACAAGAGGATAGGTTCCATCAATCCCTTCTCTCATGATAGAAGTGAGTTATCCCATTGCAGCATTAACCTTACAGAAGCAGACACGATACACACACACTTCCATCCCTTTCCTACCTAGAAAGGCAGACACACAGTTTGGCTGGATTAGAGTGGTGCTGGAAAAGCACAGCCAGTCAGGCAGCGTCCGAAGAGCAGGACAATTGACGTTTCGGGCAAAAGCCCTTCGTAATATTAAACAAATTTAGCTGAAGTCTTTCATCTTTTAGAATAATCATGTTAGTTTCAGTTCCTTCATATGCTTTTAAAGTTACATCCTCAAGATAGCTTGAACAAAAGGTGCCACCTCAGCCCGGATAATGCATTGAAGGTGTGAGGTTAAACTCTTGCCTCTGTCCTAATGTTAGGTCAGACTGATTCTATTTCTAAAGTGGGATTTACCGGACCTTACATGGATTTATGCAGTTTTTGAGGAAAATAGAATGTAATTCTGCAAGTACAAACTCACCCCATAAACTCAGACGTGTGTGCGTGCATGTGAGTGTGGGGGTGCGAGTGTCTGTTGGTGTACGTGTGTGTGTGTATAATGTGGTAGAAGTCTGTGAGAGGGTGCATGTGTGACCATATGTGAGAGAGGGTCAGCTCGAGTACCACTTACAATCCTTAAACAATATGTCACTTTCCTGATGAAGGGCTTATGCCTGAAACGTCAATTTTCCTGCTCTTCGGACGCTGCCTGACCAGCTGTGCTTTTCCAGCACCACTCTAATCTCGCCAAACTGCGTGTCTGCCTTTCTACGTAGGAAAGGGATGGAAATGTGTGTGTATCGTGTCTGCTTCTGTAAGGTTAACACAAGGATTACAAAAACGCTATCATTGTCACTTATAACCCAAGATGCCAGCCTCAAAGGAACAATGGCTGTCTGCTCACTCTGTCCTTGGGGAATAGCACATGACCTTAGTAGACTAAATGATGCAGTGGTGAAGGTTTGTGGTATGTGGTATGGGGGAAGGAGAATACAATGTGGTCACTTGAACGTTGAGAATACTTACAGACAATTAACCAGCAAAGTACAATACTGCTACCTAGTGGAGCATTACAGTAGTACATGGAAAATATAAAGAACTGCTTTTAAGCAAAGTTAAAAATCACAACACCAGGTTATAGTCCAACAGATTTATTTGGAAGCACACCTAGCTTTCGGAGCACTGTTCCTTCACAACCACCTGAAGGAGTGGCACTCCGAAAGCTAGTGTGTATGATTTTTAACTTTGTACACCGGCATCTCCAAATCACGCCTTTAAGCAGGATGTGAAGTGAAAAAGCGTAAGAACTGTTATGAAGTCCTTGAGAGGTTCAACATGGGATACTTTCGTTTTGTTCATCCACAGGATGAGGGCATCATTGGCTAGTTCTCTACATTAACAGTCTTCGAATACCAGTAGATCAGAGTGGGGCTGGAAAAGCACAGGTCAGGCAGCATCGAGGAGCAGGAACGCCTGACCTGCTGTGTTCTCTAGGATGGACGGGTTGGACCGAAGGATCTGTTTCCATGCTGCACATCTCTATGACTCTTATGAACTCCCTGGTCTCTCGCCCATCACAGTCAGTGAGACCTCTTTGACTGCCCTCAGTTGGCAAGGAGGAGTTCCACCAAAGCAGAACTGACAAAGATCTTCACTTAGGTTCGTCAGAATTAGGGTGAGCCAGTACACATTATCAACAGCACCACACAGTGTAGCTGAGGATCCACTAACAGAAGCAGAGTACACAGAAACATCCATGGAGTTCAAACAATCCAGGTTCATGGTTTATTTGCAGGTCGCAGTGTATGAAAACATTATGCAACGCACAACATAATCTCACATCAGGTAGAATTTCAAAAGAAACATTGCTATTGGATCTTTATTAAGCTCCCTGTCCCAAAACCACTCATCTCCCTCCCCCCCCCCCCCCCCCACAGTACTGAGCCCTTGTGCAGGATAGATTCCACTGCCAGTGGGCACTTTCTGAGGCTTTCTGAAGCGAGTTTCGTTTTCGGCTTTATCCGGCAGTTTGCCGGGAGCTCAGGCTCTTCGCCCTGGGGAGTGAGCGATTCACCAAAAGAAAAAGCACAAACGTGGACCGACACCCAGACAAAAACAGTGGATGCAAAGATCCTATAACCAAACAGCTGGATGAGGAAACGTGAGGCAGTGTGGGTCAGCCCAAGTGGATGAGTCAAACATGCTCTTCCTGGAGTCAAATCACATTAAGATCTGCACTGGACGGCACTAATGTCCTAACTATGGATCACTTCTGACAGGTCATGTACAGAGTTCTTCCAGGGTAGATGTCGATAAGATGTTTCCCCTCTATCTGGGGAGTCTTCGGTTAAAAAGGTGGGGGGGGGGCAGCAGGTAATTTAGAACCCGAGACGAGAAGAAATTCCTTTTCCCCAGAGGATGGTGAACCTTGATAACTCTTCGCGCCCGGAGAGCTGTGGATGCAGGAGGACAGAAGTCGGTATATTTCTGGTTATTAATGGCATTCCTGCTTTCAGATTCCTGGGAATGGCAGGACTTTGCCTCGGCCCATTGCTATAACTTGAAAAGGCAGGGCTGTTCAGCAGAAACACTCTATTAGGCAAAAACTGCGTCCAACTCTGTTCTGTTGTGCTCGCAGCAAATATAAAAAGGTTGTTGGGCTTTCTCTATTAAAAAGGCCAATAGTTGGTTGGACAACTCATTTCCAGCAGAAAGCATTCACCATATGACAAAGCAAGTTCACAAACCTATTGGGCCCAACGTGCTAAAGGAGCACGCAGGATTTACAACTCCAGAATAGACTTTGCATAGAGCAAGTGATTTTAAAAGACTTTTAAACGTCAAAAAGGCCAGTCAAACTGACATTTAAAGATGCACTTCTTGTGACTTCCCACCTACAGGAGGAGGGCGGTGGGGCTTCTTCACCGCCATCAGCTCAGTGTAAATGTTTTGCCTCAGTCATGCAACGCTTACCTGAGTTAAACGGCATGTGCTAAATCCCAGCTCCAAAGCCATTAAAACCTTCGAACTGACCCACTGACAAGAACACACTGGGCACTCAATCCCTGGAAAAGATCTTGAGGCAGCCCAGGAGGAGGAAAAGAAATACAAAGCATCCAAACTAATAAAGAGGGAAATGGATTATGGATACAATTTCAATTCAAAAGGTTCTCAAACCACACAGCAGTAAGTTAGAGAAACACACTGGATCAATGGGATGGACTGATGATTTGAGTGTGTTAGTGCAGATTCTGTTGTACAGACATTTAATATTTCACACATTTTTTTTGGTCCAATAGATCCAATTCGGGAAGAAAATTTTCAAATGGAATTGGGTTTGGAAAGAACAGGCGTCGTGATTGTTGGCAGCTCCAGTAACAGTGCCCCGAAGCACACGGAAGATGGCGAAGACACAAACTCTTCAACAGCGCTCGTCAGATTTGCAGAAACCCAGTCTCAAAGTGCACCGCGCTCCCTGCTGGTTTCGAAAGGGAAAGGAAAGCAGGGTCCATACCGACAACTCTTCAGAAGCTCCAGGAGCCACCGGGAATGGTGGGAAGGAAAGCGCACCGAGGGGCTTGAAGGACCACGCGCCGGTGGTCATGTGTACATGGCACCATGCAGGTATTCCAGGCGGTGCTCCTTCTGTTTCCTTCTCTCCTGCAGAAAGAGAGAGCAATAGAAGTGACCTTTCACAGCAGGAAAGAACTCACTTAATACTCGGATCGTGCCAGGTGTAGATAGCTGATTATCTGAAGGGGATCAAACAGGCTCATCTTTCAAATACTTCTGCACGTTGACTGGCAGACTGTAGGTGAATGGAATTCCTCAGATGTGATGCTAACTATCCAAAACCTTAAAACAGCTCATATTAGTGACAGGGCCACTCCTGCTGGAACAAAGGCCAAAGAACATTCCAGCCCAGGAACAGGCCCTTTGGCCCTACGAGCCAATACTGATCCAGATTCTCCACCTAAACCTGTCACCTATTTTCGAAGGGTCTGCGCCCCTCTGCTCCCTGCCCCATTCATGTATCATATCGTATCAATGTGGATTGGCCTGGATCCGCACCCTCCAACTCCATGGCATCAATGCGGATTTCACCAGTTTCCTCATTTCCACTCCCCCCACCTTACTGCAGTTCCAACCTTCCAACTCATGACCTGTCCCACCTGTCCATCTTCCTTCCTACCTCTCCGACCTTTACCCCCACCTCCATCCACCTATTGCACCCTCAGCTACCGACCCTCCAGCCCCACCACCACCCCCCCCCCCTCCCATTTCTCTCTCCACCTCCTGAGGCTGCCAGCCTCATTCCTGAAGAAGGGCTTTTGCCCGAAACATCGATTCGCCTGCTCCTCGGATGCTGCCTGCCTGTCCTCACATTCACCATTCATGGATCTGTCTAGATGCATCTCCAGTGACGCTAGCGTGCCCCCCTCTACCACACTCCACTGGCAACGCCTTCCAGGAGCCCACCACCCTCTGAGTGAAGAATTTTCCACACAATATCTCCCTTAAACCTTTCCCCTTGAACTTGTGACCCCTAGAAATTGAGCCACCCCCCCCCCCTCCCCCCACTGTGTCTGTACCTCTCTTGATTTTGTAGACCTCAATCAGGTCTCCCCCTCAATCTCTGTCTCTCTAATGAAAATAACGTTACCTTTCCTCCATAGCTAGCGCCCTTAATACCAGGGCAACAGCCCGGTGAACCTCCCCTGCACCCTCTCCAAAGCGTCCACATCCTTTTGCTGTTGGGGGTAACCAGAACTGTACGCAGTATTCCAAATTGAGCCCACACCCTCCAACAAATACCAATTCCAATTCTACTTAACCCACCTCCAACAAATGAACAAAAACAAAAGAGGTATCAACCCCCTGAATACAATCACAGAATCCCTAATACCTTGGAATTATGACTCTGTCACTTATTGGCAGCAGGGTCGCAGCCATATTCCCTATTTGAGGTGATTGGGATTAACATGTATGCTGGCAACCCACTTACCACTCACCTAAGATGTAAATCTATTGAAAGTGCTCTGCATAGCCTTCGAGAATGTGACGTGTGGGTCACCTTTATTCAGAACGACCCAATACACACGAGATTGTTGAAAAGCAGCTTCCTCAATTGAAGGTTTAACTATCGCTGGGATGCTGCCAGGACTGGAGAATCGCAGCTTTTCAGGAGAGATCGGAAAGGCAGGGCTCGCTGCACTCAGAATGGAGGCGGCTGTGGGGAGACGTGATTGAAGTGCACAAGGTCGTGAGGGACCTGGTGCGGGGAAATGAACTCGGGAGGCGAGGGGTTGGTGACCAGGGGGCATCGAGTTAACGTGACGGGTCAGAGGAGCAACCCATTGCCTGAAAGGGTAGTCAAGACAGAAACTCATTGAAATGGCGTCTGGAAAGCAATGGATCACCTCCAGGGATAAAGGAGCAAATGCTGGAACATGGGGATGAGGGCAGGCAAGCGCGATGGGCAGAGTTGTCTCCTTCTGTACCATTTGCCTTTTTAAAAAATATTTAATAAGAGAAGGAATATGGAGAGCGAGCGTGCGTGCGTGCGGATGAAGTGCCCCCTGAGGAGCTCCAGCACAGAAACAATGAGCCAACAGAACTTCTTCAAACCAAAGCATGAACAGAGAGTCGAGTGCACGCGCCCCTCAACCCCAGTGAGTACTCACCAGCGGAAACCGCCAAATAATGGTCTCGAGGACAATCCAATTACCGGCCCGTCTGCCGGGAAGCGTGGGTGGGCACGGTGATGCAAACACCCGAGTGTAGCACCCACACAGAGGTGAGCTGTCTCAGGAAGCAAGCCTGCACTGTGAACCCCAAACACTATTTATCCCTTAAAATTCCTCGCAGGCATCGGTGGCAAGGGAAATCTTTGTTGCCCATCGTGCACTGCCTTTGAACCGAGGGGCTGGCTATACTAGTCAGTTGGACGGCACAATGGTTACCGCTGCTGCCTCACGGCGCCAGGGACCCCAGTTCGATTCCAGCCTCGAGAGACTGTCTGTGTGGAGTTTGCACATTCTCCCCCGTGTCTGCGTGGGTTTCCTCCAGGTGTTCCGGTTTCCTCCCTCAGTCCAAAGATGTATGGGTTAGGGTGGATTGGCCGTGCTAAATTACCCATAGTGCTCAGGGATGTGCAGGTTAGGGTGGATTGGCCGTGCTAAATTACCCATAGTGCTCAGGGATGTGCAGTTTAGGGTGGATTGGCCATGCTAAATTACCCATAGTGCTCAGGGATGTGCAGATTAGGGTGGATTGGCCGTGCTAAATTACCCATAGTGCTCAGGGATGTGCGGGTTAGGGTGGGTTGGCAATGCTAAATTACCCATAGTGCTCAGGGATGTGCGGGTTAGGGTGGGTTGGCAATGCTAAATTACCCATAGTGCTCAGGGATGTGCAGATTAGGGTGGATTGGCCGTGCTAAATTACCCATAGTGCTCAGGGATGTGCGGGTTAGGGTGGGTTGGCAATGCTAAATTACCCATAGTGCTCAGGGATGTGCAGGTTAGGGTGGGTTGGCCATGCTAAATTACCCATAGTGCTCAGGGATGTGCAGGTTAGGGGGGTTGGCCATGCTAAATTACCCATAGTGCTCAGGGATGTGCAGGTTAGGGTGGGTTGGCCATGCTAAATTACCCATAGTGCTCAGGGATGTGTAGGTTAGGGTGGGTTGGCCATGCTAAATTACCCATAGTGCTCAGGGATTAGATTAGATTAGATTAGATTACAGTGTGGAAACAGGCCCTTCGGCCCAACAAGTCCACACCGACCCGCCGAAGCGCAACCCACCCATACCCCGACATTTACCCCTTACCTAACACTACAGGCAATTTATCATGGCCAATTCACCTGACCTGCACATCTTTGGACTGTGGGAGGAAACCGGAGCACCCGGAGGAAACCCACGCAGACACGGGGAGAACGTGCAAACTCCACACAGTCAGTCGCCCGAGGCTGGAATTGAACCCGGGTCTCTGGCGCTGTGAGGCAGCAGTGCTAACCACTGTGCCACCGTGCTGCAGGTTAGGGTGTGCAGGTTAGGGTGAATTAGCCATGCTAAATTACCCGTAGTGTGAGGTGCATTAGTCAGAGGGAAATGGTTCTGGGTGGGTTACTTTTTGGAGGGTCGGTGTGGACTGGTTGGGCCAAAAGGCCTGTTTCCACACTGTAGGGAGTCTAATCTGAAGAGTCACCCACACTGCTGTGGGTCTGGAGTCATGTGTGAATGCATTTCCCAATGGACATTCGCAACCAGATGAGTTTTTTTTTAAAAATACAAATCAATGGTCAGCTCATGACCATCATTACTGAGATGGGTTTTCACCAATGCGTTGAATTTAAATTCTATTCGCTCCCGTGACGTGATTTGAACCATTAGCCTGGCTCCCTGGATTACTCAGCGAATGACATAACCACAACACCGTCTGCTCACTTTCCTTTTAAAATTACTTTGTGGGACTTGGGCGTCGCTTGGGCATTGATAGCCCACCCCCTGTTTGCCCCCTTGAGAAGGTGGGGCTGAGCTGCCATCTTGAATTGCTGACCCACAATGCCCTGAGGGAGGGAATGCCAGGATTTTGACCCAACAGCTGTAAAGGAACAGCCGATATATTTCCAAGTCAGGGTGGTGAGTGGCTCGGAGGGAACCCGCAGGGGGTGGTGCACTTGATTCCTAGTCGCCCTGTCCTTCCAGACGAAAGCGGTCGTGGGTTTGGAAGGTGCCGCCCAAGGAACTTGGGTGAATCTCATCGTGTTTTAAACCCCGAATCATCACAGCTTCAACAGTTTCTGACAAGGCGATCCAAGGTCTTTCCATTTACTTCTTTGCAAACTGGAATGCAGTCAGAAGGGATGCACGTGCTGTTTGCATTTCCTTAAGAGACAGAAGTGGCAACTTGGCAGACAGAAATCATCAGAAAAAGAACTTTGTTTCGGACAGCCTCGCTACAAAGCACAAGCTGACACAGGAAAGAGTAAACACAGCGCACAGCAAGAGCTCGGAGAGTGGGAGTAGAGTCGCCTTACCCTGTCTTGCTTGTACTCCTCGTACTCTGGATTGTCAGTGGGCAACTCGAGTCTGCACAACGGACAGGAATTCGTCTGAGGGAACAGAACAGGAGACGTGAGCACGGCTGAGCAAGGCAGACAGCGAGGCCACTGGTACCTAGACCGACCGATGGAGAAGCTCGCTACGTTCCTAACCCCACCCACGCTGTTCATTGCACTGCCTCCTGTAGGGTATGGTAACAGAACAAGGTAAAACAAGGGGCAAAGCTCTTTATTGGTGGGACAGGTGAGCTGCCTTCTCGAGCCGCTGCAGTCCATACGCTTGACCCACAAGGCCATTAGGGAGGGAGCTCCAGGAGTTTGATCCAGCGACACTGAAGGAACGGCCAAAATATTGCCAAGTCGGGACGGTGAGGGGCTCGGAGGGGAACTAGCAGGGGGTTGGTGTTCCCATGTATCTGCTGCCCCTTGTCCTTCTAGACGGAAGTGATCGTGGGGTTTGAAAGGTGCTGCCTGAGAAACTTGGGTGAATTTCTGTAGTGCAGCTTGTAGATGGTGCACACGGTTGTTTCTGAGCATCACTGGCGCAGGGAGTGGATATTTGTGGATGTGGTGCCAATCCAGCAGACTGCTTTGTCCTGGAAGCATGGAGCTTCACAGATTCCCTCCAGTGTGGAAACGGGGCCCTTTGGCCCAACAAGTCCACAGCGACCCTCCGATGAGTAACCCATCCAGACCCATTCCCCTACCCTAATATTCTACATTTACCTCTGACTAATGCACCTACCCTATACATCCCTGAACACTATGGGTAATTTAACATGGCCAACCCACCCTAACCTGCACAGTCTTTGGACTGTGGGAGGAAACCGGAGGAAGCCCACACAGACACGGGGAGAAAGTGCAAACTCCACACAGGCAGTCGCCCGAGGCTGGAATCGAACCTGGGGCGCTGGAGGCAGCAGTTGCTAGCTTCGAGTGGTGTTGGAGCTGCCTCCCATCCAGGGCAAATGGGGAGCCTTGCCGATGATAGTGCAGGCTTTGGGGAGCCAGGAGGGGAGTTACTCGCTGCAGGATTCCAGCCTCTGACCTGCGACTGTAGCCACTTGTAGCAGGGCCAATCGGGGTTCTTGTCAAGATTAGCGTGGTGCTAGGAAAGCTCAGCAACTCAGGCAGCATCCGAGGAGCAGGAAAACCGACGTTTCGGGCATTTCCTGATGAAGATTATTTGGCCCAAAATGTCAACTTCCTCGCTCCTCGGATGCTGCCCGAGTTGCTATGCTTTTCCAGCACCACTCTAATCTTGACTCTGATCTCCAATATCTGCAGCACGCACTTTCACACAATTGAGTTTCTAGTCAACTGTAACTCCAGGATGTCAACAGTAGGGATTCAGTGATGGTAAACCACTGAATGTCAGGGGGCAGTAGTTAGAGGAGCGTCAGAGGCTGAGGGGTGACCTTATAGAGGTTTACAAAATTATGAAGGGGCATGGATAGGGTAAATAGACAAAGTTGTTTCCCTGGGGTCGGGGAGTCCAAAACTAGAGGGGCATAGGTTTAGGGGGAGAGGGGAAAGATATAAAAGAGACCTAAGGGGCAACTTTTTCACACAGAGGCTGGTACGTGTATGGAATGAGCTGCCAGAGGAAGTGGTGGAGGCTGGTACAATTGCAACATTTAAAAGGCATCTGGATGGGTATATGAATAGGAAGGGTTTGGAGGGATATGGGCCGGGTGCTGGCAGGTGGGACTAGATTGGGTTGGGATATCTGGGTCAGCATGGACGGGTTGGACCGAAGGGTCTGTTTCCGCGCTGTACATCTCGATGACTCTATGTTCAAAGCCCAGGCATTTGTGCGGTGTGAATGTTACTCGCCTTGGGAGCCTGAACCTGGATATTCTTCAGGTCTCGCTGTATTTGAACACGGAGTGCTTCAGTCCATAAACGTGGACGGGGCAAAGAAAATGCTGGAAGGCAGCGAAAGATCAATTCACACTTCAAATGGGACTTTTGGTTAGAATGCTTGGCTGTACCTACCTTTGCCTCAGACATGACTTTGATCAGGAAGGGGGCGAGAAGTAAGTAGGGAGCAGCCGAAGTGGAGGGAAGCACGGTGGGCTGGACATGGAGGCGCAGTTCGGTCTGCAATCGCTCAGAAAATTGAACAGCTCAGAACCACGAGGTTTCAGCCAGAGAAATGAGCCACTCAGAAAGCTTGGGAGTCATCCATAGTGAAGGAGCCTGGAGATTAGCGCCAGAGATTTCCAATCACAGTCAGAGGAAGGGGAAGCGAAGGGTAGAAAGCTAAAACTGTCCCGAGTCGACGGAAACAACTCAAGGCGTAAGACAGGCACCCACGTACCTTTCCCAACCAGGGCACGAGACAACCAGAGTGGAAGAAATGTTCGCATGGCATCTTCTTCACCTTCTCCTCTTCCTCAAACTCCAGTAAGCAGACCGGACACTTCAGGCCTTTATCTGAGTGACAAAAACATTTACAGCCCTCATTCTAACAAGGCACACGGTTATAGTGTTACTGCATGCGGCCTTATGACAGGTGTCTGCCACTTGGTTCACCAATACTGAAAACACTGGAAATATCCAGCGGATCAGATTTGGCGTCTCGTAATGTTTGTCAGAAGGAATCTTAATTTTGAGAGTAATTCCTAGTTTTTGTTCCCCATCACTTTAGTGGCGAGCTGCTATCTTGAAACACTGCAGTCCGTGTGATGTAGGGACATGGTGTTGTTAAGGAGGCAGCTCCAGGTTATTATTTTGAAAGGGATCAAGAAATATCGAGAACTGTTTGTTCTCCTGCAGGAAACTGAACAGACAAAAGAAAGTCTCGACAGGAATTAGCGTGCAGGGATGCAGGGAGCGCTTGGGGGAATGGGATTCACTGGATTAACGCTACCAGGGAATGGGCTGAACGGCTTCAATTTGTGACACACTGACTTTCTGCCCCCCAAAGGTTAAGGATTAAACCTCGAACCTGCTGACCTGTACTGCATATGACACCAATGACGTGACAATTCTGAACTGTGGACTCTGTAGATTGCAACGGACACCAACCCTGGCCCTGAAAAGTCTTACCTGCTTGAGCGGGTGTCACAGGGACTGTCGGGAGGTTCTGCACAATCTCCTTTTTAGCAGCGGGTGGCAGGCGGTGATCCCAGTCAGAGATATCCACCTGCCCGAGGTCTAGATCGATTCCTGCCAGCAAAGACCTGCAACCCACACAAAGGTAGAAGGACACCCGTCGGTTAATGGGAACGGCGTTTAATCCACTCTCCTAATCTTCACTGTTCTCCTTCGCCAAAGGAGGAGGAGGAGACTGTTCAGACCCTCGGGTCTACTCCGGGAGCAGATACATGGGCACACCACACCATCCCAAATTGGAAATATTTCAGCTGTTAGTCGCTGGGTCAAAGTCCTGGAACTGCCTCCCTAATAGCACTGCGTGGGGCTCCGTACGCCACGCTGACTGCAGCCGTTCAAGAAGGTGGCTCATCAAAGGGGCAATTAGGGACGGGCAATAAACACCGGCCTCGCCAGTGGCACCCACCGCCCTTGAAAGAATCAAGTTTTTTAAAAAAAAGCTATTAATAACCCTGTAGGAAAACAGAACACTTCTTTACTCAGAACGGATAGAATGTAGGTCTCGCTAATAAGAGGAAACAGTTGAGGCAAATCATTGCGATGCTTTCTAAAAGGGAACTGAAGCTGAGAGAAAAAAAACAGACAGGCTGAGAGGAGGTGGGCAGATTAAGAGGTGTCCGCACACTTGTGTATACAGCGCCGGCTCAATGGCCTGTTTGTGTGGTGTATATTCCATTTTTGTTTGGAACACCATGCTTCATTCAATCTTAGTTTCCATTCCTCCCTATATTAGCCAACTCATTCCTTTCAAAATTACTGCCCTCCACTGCAACCCTTCCTTGGCCTCGCACATCTTTCCAACCTCATTTCTACTGCCTTTCCATACCTTCTCAACATACTTCTGCTGATAAAGGCTATCCCCAAAATTCTATTTCTCCAAGTCTCTGAACCCAGCTGCCAAACAAATTAGGGGAAGGAGGAGAGCTAAAATTCAGAATGACAGAAAAAAGGAATATTTCAAAATACAGGAGAAGGTGGTGTAGACATGAAGGCAAGGCTGGATTATGTCTGAAGCAGAGATGATGGCCAATTTGCACTTTATCCAGCTTTTTGAAAGAATACTTTGCATCAGTGCTTGCTGTGGAGAAGGACATGGAAGATACAGAATGTGGGGAAGTAGATGGTGACATCTTGAAAAAAACGTCCATCTTACTAAGGAAGTGGTGCTGGATGTCTTTCAACGCATAAACATAGATAAACCCCCAGGGCCCTGATCAGGTGCACCCTAGAGTTCTGTGGGAAGCTAGGGATGTGATTGCTAGGCCTCTTGCTGAGATATTTGTATCATCGATAGTCACAGGTAAGGTGCCAGAAGACTGGAGGTTGGCTAACATTATGCCACTGTTTAAGAAAGGTGGTAAGGACAAACCAGGGAACTATAGACCAGTGAGCCTGACCTCGGTGGTGGGCAAGTTGTTGGAGGGAATCCTGAGGGACAGGATGTGCATGTATTTGGAAAGGCAAGGACTGATTCGGGATAGTCAACATGGCTTTGTGTGTGGGAAATCATGTCTCACAAACTTGAGGATTGATGAGGGCAGAGTGGTGGATGTGATCTATTTGGACTTCAGTAAGGTGTTCGACAAAGTTCCCCATGGAAGATTAGCTAGCAAGGTTAGATCTTATGGAATACAGGGGGAACTAGCCATTTGGATACAGAACTGGCTCAAAGGTAGAAGACAGAGGGTGGTGAGGGAGGGTTGGAATGGAGGCTGTGACCAGTGGAGTGCCACAAGGATCCACTACTCTTCGCCATTTATATAGTGGATTTGAATGTGAACGTAGGAGGTATAGTATGTTAGTTCATGAATGACCCCAGAATTGGGTGTGTAGTGGACAGCAAAGAGGGTTACCTCAGATTACAACGTGATCGTGACCAGATGGGCCAATGGGCGGAGGAGTGGAACATGGGGGTTTAATTTACATAAATGCAAGGTGCTGCATTTTGGAAAGGCAAATCAGGACAGGACTTATACACTTAATGGTTAAGTCCTGGGGAGTATTTCTGAATAAAGGGACCTTGGAGTGCAGATTCATAGCTCCTTGAAAGTTGTTGTGGTTCTGTTTGCCGAGCTGGGAATTTGTGTTGCAGACGTTTTGTCCCCTGTCTAGGTGACATCCTCAGTGCTTGGGAGCCTCCTGTGAAGCACTTCTGTGATGTTTCCTCCGACATTTATAGTGGTTTGTCTCTGCCGTTGTCAGTTCCAGCTGTCCACTGCACTGGCCGGTATATTGGGTCCAGGTCGATGTGCTTATTGATTGAATCTGTGGATGAGTACCATGCCTCTATGAATTCCCTGGCTGTTCTCTGTTTGGCTTGTCCTATAATAGTAGTGTTGTCCCAGTTGAACTCATGTTGCTTGTCATCTGCGTGTGTGGCTACTAAGGATAGCTGGTCGTGTCGTTTCGTGACTAGTTGGTGTTCATGGATGTGGACCGTTAGCTGTCTTCCTGTTTGTCCTATGTCGTGTTTTGTGCAGTCCTTGCATGGGATTTTGTACACTACATTGGTTTTGCTCATGCTGGGTATCGGGTCCTTCGTTCTGGTGAGTTGTTGTCGGAGAGTGGCTGTTGGTTTGTGTGCTGTTATGAGTCCTTGTGGTCGCAGTAGTCTGGCTGTCAGTTCGGAAATATTTTTGACGTATGGTAGTGTGGCTAGTCCTTTGGGTTGCGGCATGTACTCGTTCCATTGTCTTTTGCTTAGGCATCTGTTGATGAAATTGCGGGGGTATCTGTTTTTGGCGAATACATTGTATAGGCGTTCTTCTTCCTCTTTTTGCAGTTCTGGTATACTGCAGTGTGTTGTGGCCCTTTTGAACTTTCCTTGAAAGTAAAGTCTCAGGTAGATAGCATAGTGAAGGCGGCGTATAGTATGCTTCCTTTATTGGCCATAGCACTGAGTATAGGAGTTGGGAGGCCATGTTGCAGCTCTCCACAACACTGGATAGGCCACTGTTGGATTACTGCATGCAATTCTGGTCTCCCTCCCTTAGGAAGGATGTTGTGAAACTTGAAAGGGTTCAGAAAAGATTTACAAGGATGTTGCCAGGGTTGGAGGGTTTGAGCTATAGGGGGAGACTGAATCAGCTGGGCAGTTTTTTTTGGAGTGTTGGAGGCTGAGGGGTGACCTTATAGAGGTTTTCCAAAATTATGAGGGGCATGGATAGGGGTGGGTGAGTCCAGAACTAGAGGGACATAGGTTTAGGGTGAGAGGGGAAAGAGATAAAAGAGGCAACGTTTAAACTCAGCCGGTGTAAGTGTGGAATGAGCTGCCAGAGGAAGTGGAGGAGGCTGGTACAATGACAACATTTAAAAGGCATCTGGATGGGTACATGAGTAGGAAGGGTTTGGAGGGATATGGGCCGGGTGCTGGCAAATGGACGAGAGTAATTCAGGATATCTGGATGGGCATGGGCAAGTTGGAGGGATAGGCCTGTTTCCGTGCTGTACATCTCCATGACTCTCAATCTGCTGTGCTCCCTGGAGCAGTACCAGGAGGAACACCTCTTTACATTCAGGGAGCAAACAAAAACAGCTTCAGAAAATGCTGAGAACGCATAACAGATCATTCACATCCACAAGGCAAATGTATATCATAGTTTAAGACCGTTTAGAAGCGTCTGTGCCAATATGACAACTGCCCCCCCCCCCCACCTTCCACCTCCCTCCCATCTTCTCCCTCACCTCCAGCTTCCCCCACCTCCCTCCCTTTGCCTATGCCTCACTACCCTCCATCAGCTCTTTCCCTTGTCCACCAGCCTCCCCATTTGCCCTTTACACTCCTCTCTCTGCTTCCCCCCATATCCTTTGCTTTCCCTTCCCACTTTATCCCCCTCCTCCACCTGACTCCCCCTTGTCCCTTCCATCTACCTCCCTCTTGTTCCCGTCCCTTCACCCCATCCCCCTTGTCTACCTCCCTCACCCCATTCCCTTCAACCCTCCCCTCCAACCGCACTCCCTTGTCCCCCCTCCCCATCCCCATCTAACCGCACCCCCTGGTCCCTTCCATCCCTAACCCCTTCCCCTGGACACACACACCCCCACCCCCCTCTAACCACACCCCCTGGTCCCTCCCCTCCCCCTTCTCCTCTCCCCTCCTCTCCCCTCCCCTCCCCCTGGTTTCCCCCCCAGTCCCACCCCCTTCTCCCCTCCCCTTCCCTTCCCCCTGGTTCCCCTCCCCTCCCCTCCCCTCCCCCACCTTCCCTCCCTCCCCCCCCCCCCTCTCCCCTCCTCCCCCTCTCCCCTCCCCTCCTCCCCCTCTCCCCTCCCCTCCTCCCCCTCTCCTCCTCCCCCTCTCCCCTCCCCTCCTCCCCCTCTCCCCTCCCCTCCTCCCCCTCTCCTCCTCCCCCTCTCCCCTCCCCTCCTCCCCCTCTCCCCTCCCCTCCTCCCCCTCTCCTCCTCCCCCTCTCCCCTCCCCTCCTCTCCCTCTCCCTCTCCCCTCCCCTCCTCTCCTCCTCCCCCTCTCCCCTCCCCTCCTCTCCCTCTCCCTCTCCCCTCCCCTCCTCTCCTCCTCCCCCTCTCCCCTCCCCTCCTCCCCCTCTCCCCTCCCCTCCTCCCCCTCTCCCCTCCCCTCCTCCCCCCGGTTTCCCACCCCCACCGTCCCCTTGACCCCTCCCCCTCCCTCTCTCTCTCTCTCTCTGTCCCCTCCCACCCCGAGTCCTCTTGTCCTCTACCCGCGTCCCCCGCCCGATGCAGTGTCCTGTCTCCTGGACCCTGGGCCGGGTGTGTTCGGGACTAGCCGGCAGGGTTGTGTGTGTGTGTGTACCTGGCGAGCTCCAGCAGCGCGTTCTGCCGGTACTGTTCCTCGGGGTCGGTCGCCTCGCAGTCGTGCTCCTCGAAATACGACGCCATCTTGTTCCGAGCGGGCGGGGCCGGCTGCGGCTCCGGCTCCGTCTCCGTCTCCCCCTTGGGACGCCCGTGCGCGCGACCCGGACGCGGATGGACGGGGCGATGGACCAATCACCGTGCCCGCTCCGTGCGGGGAGCCAACCAGAGGCCGGGAGGGCGGGGCTAACGTCCGGCTTCTGTGACGCGCGGGGCTCCGATTGGCCGCGTCCACACACGTGACGTGGTTCCCGTCGGCGCGGTCTGAAGGTGGTTGTCCCGGTAACGGTTACCCCGAGCAACGCAGGGGGCCTGGTCTTGGACCAGACCCAGCATCATCCTCCCCATCACTACACCACCTCACCAACCCCCAACTATATACAGACACAAATAATATGCTGTTGTTTACTTAATGCTTTTAAAATTGTAGGTGCAAATTACTGCAGATGTTGGAATCTGCACTGAAAGCAAGAAAATGCTGGAAATCACAGCGGTTCGGGCAGCAAACATGGAGAGGGAGCAAGCTAACATGTCCCAGACCCTTTACAAATTCAGAATTTATTGTCATATGTAGTTTTAAAAGAAAAAAAAATACAACGAAGAGCGTTCAAAGTTGCCCAACATGGCGCCTCGAATGACAGAACTCGTGGTAACATCATAAATTACAAAATTAAGATCATCAGAGTCCATTTAAGGACACCTGATCTGGAAGAAAGTCGATCCAAGACTAAAACGACATGACGGGACGAAAATCGAAACGCCTGGACACCTCGCCATTGGCTCGAATAGCCACTTGAATAGAAACGCTGGGCAGTCTGACCCCCCCCCCCCCCCCCCCCCCCAACCCCCCGGGCTGCTACCCATGGATAAAACGACACGCCGCGACCTTGGAACCTCGTGTTGGAAGCCAAAGACTGGGACAACCGCTCCAACAGAGACTGGGACCAACCTGTCAAGAAAGACCATCTCTTCAGATGCCCGGGAGCAACCGCTGCTTAGGGAAAGCTCCCAGCTGAAGCATTTAAAATGAAGGTAAGTTGGATCTGATGTTATCTATTCTACTTGGACGTAGAGTCGCAGGTAGATAGTGTGGGATATAGGTGGATTAGTGTTACTTCTGCAATTCCATTTTACAAAGGAGGTGAACTCACACCAGTGGGTAATTGTTTCAGTCAAGAGCTGAGTCAACAAGAATGGAAACGATGTAGAGGAAATGTAGAATTGTTTTTGTATTAGCTAAAATTGTATGTCAGAATGAAATGTGCCAATGAACAATAGTAGGCACGATGGGCAAATAGATAAGATGTTGTGAGAGGATGAAGTTAAGCTAGATACGCCTGTACAAACAGTAGGTATAAACATCTGCTTCCCACTTTTACAAAAACACAGGAACAAACCCCAATTAAAAGGGTCATAGGGATCAGAACGGCCTCGGGAAAGGCACAGATGAAGGGGGTAGATAATGATGAAGAAAGAATATGCCTAACAATGACCTATAGCAGGGTAAGGTCAAACAGCCTTGTGAGGCCAGAAATAAGCATTTTATCACAGACAAGGCCGGATAAGGCAAGAGGTAAACAGGGGTAATGGGGGCCGGTCTTAGGGAAGTGGACGATGTAAGCAGGGGAGGGAGCAGTGTAAAACAATAGACGTCAAATCATATAAATATTATGTATGAATTGAACTTGGTGTGTGTATGTCCTCTACCTTATAGAAACTGGACATCACACCCACTTGCAAGTGTAAAATAAATGACACTACTGATTCAGATCTTGTCTCAGACTGAAATTATTGAAGTGAGTGGGCTTTGTTTCTCACAATTGGGGGCTGTCCGGGATTTTCACCGGGGGGAGCGGCTGGCCTTGGACACTGGGAAGACGCGTCCCGTTCCCCATTGAGGAGCGGTCTCGTGTCCTGGTTTGGTCTGCTCCCTTGGGTGACTGGTACGAATCCCACAAGAGAGACATCTGAATCAGACAGGGATAGGAGGTCGATAGAAACTACGGCGACAAGGGGCCAGGCAACTCTGTGCACAGACCAAGGTAAGAAACCTGACTTTTAAGTATTGCCTTGGTGGCCGGGACAAGGGGTATTTACTCGCTGAGGGACTAGCGAAGGCCCCGGGAAATGGGGGGTAGGCAGAGTAGCTGTCACGAAGTACAGGAAGAAGAAAAAGTCCCTGGTAACATTCCTCCTGAAAGTCCGTTGGGGAGGATGTTGCGGGAATGGACAAGTAATACTTGTACAAGGGAAAAGGATAAAAAGAAAATGATTAAATATTGTTGTTTAGTATGGACCAAAGAACCAATCCTTCGTCCGGCTGTCTTCTGGCCAAAGTATGGTTCGGACGAGGATTGGGTCTGTCAGTATTTAGGTTTGTATGTGAATAAGAAACAACCTTTTAGTCAAGAGGAGGCGGACTATGCGTCCTGTTGGAAGGGCAGTTTGGGAATGATGGTAGTAAAGACAAAGGATTCCCCCTCTGCCCCACCTAGTCCCTGGGATCCTCTTGGCTGTTTGCCTCCCCCATACCATAAAATCAGGTTAGGTGAAAATGGGGGAGGAGGAGAGACAGACAGACAGGGACAGGAAACAGATGACTCACGAGAGGAGGATGAAGGGGCAGTGGACGTGGATGTTGTTGTTCCTGACCCTCAATCCTCAGTAAAAGAAAGCACAGCTGCAGTAGATGTAGAGGAGGGCTCCGGAGGATCTAAATCAAAGCCTAAGGGGGGGGAAAACAAAAAAAAAGGGAAGAACGTAACGACTTATCCCCTTCGGGAGGTACCAATAGGGGACAAAGAGATTGGGTTTGTAAGTGCCCCCCTCAGCAGTGGGGAGGTCAGAACATTTAAAAAAGAAATGAAGGTCCTGGTTGAGGATCCGGTGGGGCTGTCTGAACAAACTGATAAATTTTTGGGGCCCAGTCTGTATACCTGGGCTGAGTTAATGTCTATTTTGAATATATTATTTACTGGGTAAGAAAGGGGACTTATATGGGGAGCAGCCATTAAAATATGGGACAGGGAACACCCGATTGGAGATGGGGATGCTGGACAGGGAGAGGTGAAGTTTCCCCTCAGAGACCCCCAGTGGGAAAATCAAAATCCGGAGCATAGAGAAGAAATGAGGGAATTGAAAGACCTGATTCTAAAAGGAATAAGAGAGGGCAATTCCGCTTATGAATTTTGATGAAGAATAGGGGTGTCAGGGGTTCCTGCCCTCGGGGGCCCACCAGGAACCCTTGATAAACCTGAAGGTGGGACCCTATAGGGAAGAGGTAGTCTTCCTAGTAGATACGGGGGCAGCACGGTCATCGCTGAATTTTAAACCAAAGAAAGTAGGAATGTCGACACGGTCAATTACTGTTTCAGGGGTTAAAGGGGAGGGATTTACTGTTCCAGTATTTGAACCTATGATGATAGAAGGTCCTAAGGATAGGGTCAAAGGGGAATTGTTGTATATCCCTGATATAGGAAGTAACTTACTAGGGAGAGATTTAATTATCCTCTTAGGACTGGAGATTGGAATTCAGGAAAAAGAATTAGTTGTCCAAATGGCAATGTTGACAGAGGATGTGGAGAGAGAGATAGACCCTATTGTATGGGCTAGAGAAGGGAATCGTGGAAAATTACAGATCCCTCCCCTTGAAATAAATTTAAAAAGGAAAGGGGACGTTGTCTGTGAGCGACAATATCCCATTTCCATAGAAGGTAAACGAGGACTGCAGCCAGTAATTGAAGGACTGATTAGAGATGGATTGTTGGAGCCATGTATGTCTCTTTATAATACCCCAATACTACCAGTGCGGAAATCCGATGGAACTTATCGATTGGTGCAGGATTTGAGAACATTAAATCAAATAGTACAGATCAGGCACCCAGTGGTGCCAAACCCCTATACCTTATTAAGTGAGATCCCTCATGACCACAAATGGTTTAGTGTGATAGATTTAAAGGATGCCTTTTGGGCCTGTCCCTTGGCAGAGGAAAGTAGGAATTTGTTTGCCTTTGAGTGGGAAGACCCTCAGACAGGACGAAAACAGCAATACCGATGGACTGTGCTTCCCCAGGGGTTTACGGAATCCCCGAATTTATTTGGACAGATGTTAGAACAAATATTGGAGAAATTTAGCAGCCCCAAGGGGACTACCCTGTTGCAGTATGTAGACGACCTCTTAGTAACAGGAAAAAGAAGAGAGAGAGTAGTAGGAGCCACTAACAAATTATCGAATTTCCTGGGTCAGCAAGGACTGCGAGTATCGAAAAACAAACTACAATATGTGGAGCAAGAAGTGAAATACTTGGGACATTTAGTTAGTGAGGGAAAGCGAAAGATAAGCCCGGAACGGATAGAGGGAATAGTGGGAATGCCGCTGCCCAGCACTAAACGGGAGTTACGCAAATTTTTAGGTCTAACGGGTTAGTGCAGATTGTGGATTGATTCCTATGCACTGAAGACTAAGAAGTTATATCTCAAACTATTAGAGGGGGAACCAAAATGTCTAAGTTGGGATGATGAGGAAAAAGAACTAGTTGAGAAACTCGAAAGAGATCTGATCCATACCCCCGTGTTAGCCTTACCTTCTCTAGATAAACCTTTCCACCTCTTTGCTACCGTGGATAAGGGAGCGGCTTTGGGAGTATTGACCCAGAGGTGGGGAGGAATGAAACAGCCAGTAGCATATCTTTCGAAGCTACTGGATCCAGTATCCCGGGGGTGACCTGAGTGTGTGCAGGCTGTGGCTGCCACTGCACTGTTGGTGGAGGAAAGCAGAAAGCTTACATTTGGGGGAGCCCTAATAGTAAGCACTCCACACCAAGTGAGAACAATTCTAAACCAAAAAGCTGGGCGATGGTTGACAGACTCGCGGATTCTGAAATATGAGGCAATATTAATAGAAAAGGATGATCTTGTGTTGGTCACGGACAATTGTTTAAATCCAGCTGCCTTTCTTTGGAAAGGGGAAGGAGACTCTCCTCAGAATCCAGGGCACGATTGCCTTGACATTATAGAATACCAAACTAAGGTCCGCATGAACCTCAGAGATGTTCCATTTCATGCAGGGGTTAGACTTTTTATAGACGGATCATCCCGGGTGATTGAAGGGAAAAGATTTAATGGGTATGCAGTCGTAGACGGGGCAAACAGTAGTGTGGTGGAGGCAGAACGGTTGCCAAATGGGTGGTCAGCTCAGACTTGTGAACTCTATGCATTGGAAAGAGCCCTTAGGGCATTAGAGAATAAAGAGGGAACAGTATACACTGACTCTAAATATGCATTTGGTGTTGTGCACACTTTTGGCAAGATATGGCAGGAACGAGGGCTGATCAACAGCCGAGGGAAAGAATTAGTACATGAAGAATTGATTAAACGGGTCTTGGAGTCCCTATTACTTCCCCGAGAAATAGCAGTAGTGCATGTAAATGGTCATCAGAAAGGAAATGAACTAGAAGTTAGGGGGAATAGATTAGCCGATGAGGTGGCTAAGGAAGCAGCCCTGAACCCACAAGAAGTGGTGATTCATTCCCTAATACCTACTGTTCCAGGTCCTCGGGAAGCTCCTATATTTACTGAAAGCGAAGAAAATGAATTGAGAGATTTAGGGGCTGTAAAAACAGCATTGGAGGTAACAGCAACTGGCATTGGAGGTTACCTGATGGAAGGAGAGTGTTAAACAAAATGATGATGTGAGAGATTATGGCTGTCCTACACCAAGGCAGCCATTGGGGAGTACAAGCAATGTGTGATTTAGTTCTTAGGGAATATGGATGTAAAGGAATATATACAATTGCTAAACAAATATGTGAGGGATGTATCATATGCAGAAAGGTAAATAAGAAAGTCTTGAGAAAACAGACCCCGGGAGGAAGAGACCCAGGATTGAGATCTTTCCAGAGTATACAAGTAGATTATACTGAACTCCCCAGGGTAGGCAGACTAAAATATATGTTGGTCATAGTAGACCATCTATCTGGTTGGGTTGAGGCATACCCCCTAGTTACCGCCACTGCGAGTGGAGTGTCTAAAACAATATTGGAGCACATAATTCCCCGATATGGGCTCGTGAACCATATTGATTCCGACCAAGGAACTCACTTTACCTCTAAAGTGTTACAGGGGGTAATGAAAGGGTTGGGAATTTCCTGGGAGTTCCATACTCCGTGGCACCCGCCATCATCGGGAAGGGTTGAGAGAATGAACCAAACACTCAAACGACAGCTCTCTAAATTGATAATAGAAACCAGACTCCCTTGGACCAAATGTTTACCTATGGCTCACTTGCGAGTACGAACAGCCCCAAGGAAAGACTTGGGACTATCCCCCTATGAAATCTTATTTGGATTACCTTACTTGGGAACGAATGGAGAATTGCCAATTCCCGAAACTAAAGATTTGTTTTTAAAGAAATACATACTGGGTTTGTCCTCCTCTTTGTTTTTCCTAAGGAAACAGGGTTTATTGGCACAGACTCCACCCCTTGAATTCACCGTTCATCCCATCCGGCCGGGCGATTGGATCTTAGTAAAATCATGGACAGAGACTAAATTACAGCCGGACTGGGAAGGGCCGTACCAGGCTCTTTTGACGACCGAAACGGCAATAAGGACAGCGGAGAAAGGCTGGACTCACTACACTCGGATCAAAGGGCCAGTGGACCCTCCTGTGGAGAAAGAAGTCTGGACAGACGAATCAACGCAAGATCCGCTGAAACTCAGACTGAAGAGACTTTGAGTAACTGATTATACAGTGGCGACGCGAGCGCAGGATTATTTCTGTAAGATCGTATATTGTCTTTTTGTGCTTCAGCATGATGTTTAGAATACTGGGAATGCTTAGAGTTATGATGCTAGCTCTCTTAGTATTGGCATTTCATCAAATATCATTTTCATATGTATTATTAACGGTTCCTGAATCTGATAACCCACAAGTAATAGACGCTGATGTATGCAGCTTAGTAAATTGTGGGGATGTAGATAATCAGAGACAGTACTGCAGCTCTGAGATACATCTTAAGTCCTATGGGGATGGCCTTGGGGATGGTACTTAGTATAATGGTCTCGTCACAGTACACCGGGACCCCTTCCGACCAGCTCGTGATTGCCCTGATAAAAAGTGTAACCCAATATACCTAACAATAAGGAAAACCACCTGGCACGAAACAATCCTGGGGGGGGGCCACCTATGAGATACAATTAAATGAAACATTTGGGATAGAAATGAAAGCAAATGGGAAGGATTTCTTGGGCTGTTGTTTCCGAATTAGTGTAGGACAGGGAAAACGGGTAGAACTACTGGGTAATAAGATACAATCTTTCACCCCTCCCGATGATCCTAAAGTAGTAAAATTTATAGAGGTAAAGGACTTGAAACAGACCATTGAAATAGAAACTGGGTACGGGGATGCAAATGCCTGGGGTGAATGGGTAAAGTATACTGTAAAAAGTCTTGGGTGGCACAGTGGCACAGTGGTTAGCACTGCTGCCTCACAGCGCCTGAGACCCGGGTTCAATTCCCGCCTCAGGCGACTGACTGTGTGGAGTTTGCACGTTCTCCCCGTGTCTGCGTGGGTTTCCTCCGGGTGCTCCGGTTTCCTCCCACAGTCCAAAGATGTGCAGGCCAGGTGAATTGGCCATGCTAAATTGCCCATAGTGTTAGGTAAGGGGTAAATGTAGATGTAGGGGTATGGGTGGGTTACGCTTCGGCGGGGCAGTGTGGACTTGTTGGGCCGAAGGGCCTGTTTCCACACTGTAAGTAATCTAATCTAATCTAATCTAATCTAAAAAAAAGCAATTGCTCTGCATGTGCCTCCGGTCGGCCAGTGGCCCAGGTGGTTCCCTTTCCGCTCGGGTGGAAGCGAGACAGGAAGGGCATGAAATGTATGATAGCCCTGTATCAGGATGAGACTGCGTGGAATGATAGGAATTGTACCTCCCTATCTCTGATGTTCCCTCCCTTGGAGAAGAAAGATGTAAAAGTTCCCCCCCTGTTTTCTGCCGCAGTTGGAAATCACACATCGTGTGTGCGTAGACAAGGTACAAGTCGGTCGAAAGATTTGGGGGAGCTGAAACTATGTACAGAGATTAAGAATGTCACCGAAACGGAGAAGGGAGGGAACTACTCAGCACTAAAGGTTCCCCGAGCGGATCTGTGGTGGGACTGTGGAGGCAAAATATTGAGACCCACCCTACCTCCGGATTGGAGAGGGATATGTGCAATTGTACAATTGGCAATTCCATTTACCCTGGCATTTGAGAAGGAAAAGATAGGAGGGAAAAAGGGAAGGGGTAAGAGATTACTGTTAGACACTTCTTTCGATGACAGGATTTATCTTGATTCGGTAGGAGTCCCTAGGGGAGTACCGGATGAATTTAAGGCTCGTAACCAGATTGCAGCAGGCTTTGAGTCAGCTCTCTTTTGGTGGGTAACAATTAATAAAAATGTAGATTGGATAAATTACATTTTCTATAATCAACAGCGATTTATAAATTATACAAGAGATGCGGTTAAAGGAATATCAGAACAGCTTGATGAGACAAGTGGGATGGCATGGGAAAATAGAATGGCCCTTGATATGATTTTAGCAGAAAAAGGGTGCGTGTGTGTGATGTTAGGAGGAAGCTGTTGTACCTTTATTCCTAATAACACTGCGCCTGATGGTTCAATTACTCAGGCCTTAAGGGGATTGACTACCTTAGCAGAGGAACTGGCTGAGAATTCAGGAGTAGATACATCTCTCACAGGATGGCTGGAATCATGGTTTGGGAAATGGAAGGGGTTGGTGGTTTCTATCCTTACTTCCCTGATAGTAGTAGTCGGGGTATTAGTAGCCATTGGCTGCTGTATCATACCCTGTATACGAGGACTCACCCAAAGGCTGATTGAAACAGCCTTAATGAAACAGATGCCCCTAAAAGGGAATCAGGCTGAAGGACTTTATCGACTAAATAATGAGGAGATGAGTGAGACCAAGATGGATAAAATCTCCGGGATGATGCTTGCGAATTTCGGGAGCGATGCTTAAAAACAAAATATTTGCAGAAGATAACAAATGGTAATTAAAAGAAAGAGGGGGAATTGTGGGATATAGGTGGATTAGTGTTACTTCTGCAATTCCATTTTACAAAGGAGGTGAACTCACACCAGTGGGTAATTGTTTTAGTCGAGAGCTGAGTCAACAAGAATGGAAACGATGTAGAGGAAATGTAGAATTGTTTTTGTATTAGCTAAAATTGTATGTCAGAATGAAATGTGCCAATGAACAATAGTAGGCACGATGGGCAAATAGATAAGATGTTGTGAGAGGATGAAGTTAAGCTAGATACGCCTGTACAAACAGTAGATATAAACATCTGCTTCCCACTTTTACAAAAACACAGGAACAAACCCCAATTAAAAGGGTCATAGGGATCAGAACGGCCTCAGGAAAGGCACAGATGAAAGGGGTAGATAATGATGAAGAAAGGATATGCCTAACAATGACCTACAGCAGGGTAAGGTCAAACAGCCTTGTGAGACCAGAAATAAGCATTTTATCACAGACAAGGCCGGATAAGGCAAGAGGTAAACAGGGGTAATGGGGGCTGGTCTTAGGGAAGTGGACGATGTAAGCAGGGGAGGGAGCAGTGTAAAAAATAGACATCAAATCATATAAATATTATGTATGAATTGAACTTGGTGTGTGTATGTCCTCTACCTTATAGAAACTGGACATCACACCCACTTGCAAGTGTAAAATAAATGACACTACTGATTCAGATCTTGTCTCGGACTGAAATTATTGAAGTGTGTGAGCTTTGTTTCTCACAGTAGGATAGTGAAGAAGGCGTTTGGTACGCTTTCCTTTATTGGTCAGAGCATTGAGTACAGGAGTTGGGAGGTCATGTTGCAGCTGTACAGGGCATTGGTTAGGCCACTTTTGGAATATTATATGCAATTCCGGTTTCCTTATTATCAGAAGGATGTGAATCTTGAAAGCGTGCAGAAAAGATTTACAAGGATGTTGCCAGGATTGGAGAATGTAAGCTACAGGGCGGGGCCGAATAAGCTGTCTGATTTCCCTGGAGCGTCGGAGGCTGAGGGGTGACCTTATAGAGGTTTATAAAATCATAAGAGGGCATGGATAGGGTGAATAGACAAGGTCTTTTCCCTGGGGTGGGGGTGTCCAGAACTAGAGAGGCATAGGTTTAGGGTGAGAGGGGAAAGATATAAAAGGGACCTAAGGGGCAACATTTTCATACAGAGGGTGGTACGTGTATGGAATGAGCTGCCAGAGGAAGTGGTGGAGGCTGGTACAATGACAGCATTTAAAAGGCATCTGGATTGGTATGCGAATAGGAAGGCTTTAGAGGGATATGGGCCAAGTGCTGACAAATGGGACTAGATTGGGTTAGGATATCTGGTCGGCGTGGACAAGTTGAACCGAAGGGTCTGTTTCCATGTTGTACATCTTTATGACTGTATGACTCTAATTGAAATACATTAAAAATAGAAAATAGAGAAAAGAAAAGAAACTAGTAAAGGCAAATGGAGTAGATAAGCAACGGACTCTTGGGTTGAGGAGCACGTGCTATATGCTGCTACCACTGCTGCCATTAGTTTAGCTGTGTGACTAGTCTAATGGCATTGCTATTATGCCTTTGACTCGCCTAAAAATAATGATCTTGTGTGGGTATGGTATACAATGACCAGCTAATACTGAAACCAAAAGAGACAATGGATAAAACATTAACGGTTAAACTCTAGGTTACATCTACCTGCCTTTTATATCCCTGAAATTAGAAGATTGGTCTATGACCTGATCGAGATGTCGAAAACGGTGATGGGATTCAATGATAGATGTAGAAAAACTGCTTCCTCTGGGGGGAAAGAGGATTCAAAACGAGAGGGGATAGATCAGGTTAGGGCAAGGCCATTGTAGAGTGAGTCAGAGAGTCATGCAGCATGTAAACACGCCATTCGGCCCAAATCAGCCATGCCGATTTGATTTCCCAAACTGGACTCGCCCCTGCTGCCTGCATTTGTCCCATATCCCTCTAAACCTTTCCGATCCATGTGCCTGTCCAACTGTCTTTTTAGACTGGTTAGCAAGGTTAGATCTCACGGAATACAGGGAGAACTAGCCATTTGGATACAGAACTGGCTCAAAGGTAGAAGGTGGTGATGGAGGGTTGTTTTTCAGACTGGAGGCCTGTGACCAGTGGAGTGCTACAAGGATCAGTGCTGGGCCCTCTACTTTTTGTCATTTACATAAATGGTTTGGATGTGAGCATAAGAGATACAGTTAGTAAGTTTGCAGATGACCCCAAAATTGAAGGTGTAGTGGACAGCGAAGAGGGTTACCTCAGATTACAACAGGATCTTGATCAGATGGGCCAATGGGCTGAGAAGTGGCAGATGGAGTTTAATTCAGATAAATGCGAGGTGCTGCATTTTGGGAAAGCAGATCTTAGCAGGTCTTATACACTTAATGGTAAGGTCCTCGGGAGTGTTGTTAAACAGAGACCTTGGAGTGCAGGTTCATAGCTCCTTGAAAGTGGAGTCGCAGGTAGATAGGATAGTGAAGAAGGTGTTTGATATGCTTTCCTTTATTGGTCAGAGTATTGAGTACAGGAGTTGGGAGGTCATGTTGCGGCTGTACAGGACATTGGTTAGGCCACTGTTGGAATATTGCATGCAATTCTGGTCTCCTTCCTATCGGAAAGATGTTGTGAAACTTGAAAGGGTTCAGAAAAGATTTGCAAGGATGTTGCCAGGGTTGGAGGATTTGAGCTCTAGGGAGAGGCTGAACAGGCTGGGGCTGTTTTCCATGGAGTGTCGGAGGCTGAGGGGTGATCTTATGGAGGTTTACAAAATTATGAGGGGCATGGATAGGATAAATAGACAAAGTCTTTTCCCTGGGATCGGGGAGTCCAGAACAAGAGGGCATAGGTTTAAGGTAAGAGGGGAAAGATATAAAAGAGACCTAAGGGGCAACATTTTCACGCAGAGGGTGGTACGTGTATGGAATGAGCTGCCAGAGGATGTGGTGGAGGCTGGTACAATTGCAACATTTAAGAGGCATTTGGATGGGTATATGAATAGGAAGGGTTTGGAGGGATATGGGCCAGGTGCTGGCAGGTGGGACGAGATTGGGTTGGGATATCTGGTCGGCATGGACGGGTTGGACCGAAGGGTCTGTTTCTATGCTGTACATCTCTATGACTCTAAATGATGTCATTGTACCCTTTCCTCTGGCAGCTCATTCCACACATGCACCACCCTCTGTGTAAAAGGTTGCGCCTCAAGTCCCTTTTAAATCTTTCCCCCTTTCACCTTAAACCTATTCCCTCTAGTTTTGGACTCCCCTGCCTTGGGGAAAAGACCTTTCACCTTAATCTATGCCCCTCATGATTTTATAAACCTCTACGGGGTCACCCCACAACCTCCTACACCCCAGGAAAAAAAGTCCCAGCCTCTCCTTAGAATTCAAGTCTTCCAGTCCCGGTAGACTCATCGAGTCATAGAGATGTACAGCACGGAAACAGACCCTTCGGTCCATCTTGTCCATGCCGACCAGACATCTGCGTGAAAAAGTTGCCCCTTAGGTCCCTTTTATACCTATCCCCTCTCACCCTAAACCTATGCCCCTCTTGTTCTGCACTCCCCCACCCCAGAGAAGAGACATTGTCTATTTATCCTATCCATGTCCCTCATGATTTTATAAACCAGTATAAGATCACCCTTCAGCCTCCAACACTACAGGGGAAATAGCCCCAGCCTATTCAACCTCTCCCTATAGCTCAAATCCTTCAACCCTGGCAACGTCTATGTACATCTTTTCTGCACCCTTTCAAGTTGAATAACATTCCTTCCTAGAGCAGGGGTGACCAGAATTGTACTCCAAAAGAGGCCTACCAATGTCTTACACAGCTGTAACATGATGTCCCAACAGGATGTACTGCGGGTGGTAGTAAATCTGAATCTTTCTCCCACGAATGGTGCTGAGATCATTTTTTTATTAGCTAAACGTTTCAGGGGTATGAGACAATGGCTAAGTAATGGAACCATGGTCTAACTGGATAGCAGAACAAGCTAAAGGGACTGAAGGGTCTCCTCCTGTTTCTTTCTTTCTGTGCACACTAGCGTTGCTCACTGACTGTGTCTTTGCTCAGTAGGTGTAGGTGAAAACCACT
>NC_092773.1:22640492-22715492 GCF_047496795.1 Chiloscyllium punctatum
CTGGAAGTGCTTGAGTCATCTCCTGTTTACCGCCTAGTGTCTGAGTTAGCCACTTTGGTCAAGGCTGAGGCACTCTGGGTAGTTTCTGCTGTGGCCGAGACAGACACGGTTCCTTCTACTCTTTGTGGCCATGCTGCGGGTGGACAGGGGAGCTGATTTTCTCCCATGGCGATCTACCTTAGCGAAAGCCTGCCGACGCTGGAATCCAAACTGGTCAAACCAGGAGGCTGGAAGAACACAGCAAGCCAGGCAGCATCAGGGGGCAGAACAAGTCAACGTTTCGGGTCTAACCATCATATCCATGGCCCCTCATGATTTTCTGAACTTCTATAAGTCACCCCTCAGCCTCCTATGCTCCAGGGAAGAAAGTTCCCTAAATCTCTCCTAAAATCAAACCTTCCAGCACCCTCGTAAATCTTTTCTGCACCCCTTTCTAGTGTAATAATATCCTTTCTATAGTCGGGGACCAGAACTGCGTGCAGGGACGTAAACAGGAGCTAAAATATAGCATCCTCCTTACCCCTCTGATTTCCCCCTTTGCAGAAAAAAGCACATCCACAGGGGCAAGAGAGTCACTTGCTCCTAGACTCACTTGAACGATGCAACAGATTGTAGTGCGTTGAAAGGAGTCACCGTCATCGGATCACAAGGGCAGAAAAATTCGAGTGAATAAATGAAACGAGCCGGTGAATTTTAGAAATAGTCGAGTAACCTCAGACGGTTTTCTCAGACAGTCAGTTTCGAAATGCAGCAGGTCTTTCTCGTGAAGTAACGCATTCGACAGGTAGCAAATACAGAGGTGGGGGGGGGGGGGGTGGGGGGGAGGGGATGGGGAGATTAATTGCACCGAAAGCCGTGAACTGTTTTGTTCCCCGATGAGTGTCACCAAGGAACTGAACCGTACACGCCACAAATCTGTGGGATTCCCTGCCACGGAATGCTGTGGGAGGCCAGGTCATTGGGTATATTTAAACTAGAGGTCGATAGGTTCTTGATTGTCGAGGGGCGAAAGCAGCAGAATGGGGTTGAGAAACGTATCCGCCATGAGCAAATGGCGGGGCCGGATCGATGGGCCAAATGGCCGAATCTCTGCACCCCCCATTGTCTATTCACAAACATCGCCTTTACTGACAGCCTAGCCACTGTTCCATGAGCCATGTGGCAGCTGAAACTGATGTCTTCGAAGGGATCGCTGGAGGTTGCGCATCGAACTGCACCCTACCCTCTCCTTCCTAGCTGCTTCAGGAGGCCCATGGCTGGCACTCGCAACTCTCCGGTAAGAAGCGAGTGAGGCGGGCCGACCAGCGTGTCTCATTGCTGCTGCCCTGGGCTTGAGATGGAGGCATTGGCACTCAGGAGAATGGAGGGGCCGCACACTGCGGGAACCCAGTCAGCACAGGCAGCTCAGTGGTTAGCACTGCTGCTTCACAGCGCCAGAGACTCAGGTTCAATTCCCACCTCAGGCGACTGTCTGTGTGGAGTTTGCACATTCTCCCCCGTGTCTGTGTGGGTTTCCTCCGGGTGCTCCGGTTTCCTCCCACAGGTTAGCTGAATTGGCCAGGCTAAATTGCCCGGAGTGTGAGGTGAAGGGGTAAATGTAGGGGAATGGGTCAGGGTGGGCTGTGGGTCGGTGTGGACGTGTTGGGCCGAAGGGCCTGTTTCCACACTGTAAGTAATCTAATCTTAAAAAAAAAGTGTGGGATTAGCAGGAAAAAGGCATTCTTGGGACGTCCTGCAGCCAACATAGTACTCTTTTTTTAGATTAGATTACTTACAGTGTGGAAACAGGGCCTTTGGCCCAACAAGTCCACACCGCCCCACCGAAGCACAACCCACCCATACCCCTACATCTACCCTTTACCTAACGCTACGGGCAATTTAGCATGGCCAATTCACCCTAACCTGCACATCCCTGAGCACTATGGGTAATTTAGCATGGCCAATTCTCCCTAACCTGCACATCTTTGGACTGTGGGAGGAAACCGGAGCACCCGGAGGAAACCCACGCAGACACGGGGGAGAATGTGCAAACTCCACACAGTCAGTCATCTGAGGCGGGAATTGAACCCAGGTCTCTGTCGCTGTGAGGCAGCAGTGCTAACCACTGTGCCACCGTGCCGCCCAGAAGTCTTCAAAGTTTTATTCTATCTCAAAGGAATGACAGCATTCGGCAGAAGAGGAGAGCTTTTGCCTATTGAGTCTGTGCCCAGCTCTGCAAATGAGCGTAATGATTTAGTTCCATTTTCCTGCCGTTTCCCTCTACACTCTGCACCTTCTTTCTACACAATCATCAGATTCCCTCTCGAATGCCCCGATTGTGTCTGCCTTCACCACGTTTCACCAGTCCACACCGACCCTCCGAAGAGTAACCCACCCAAACCCATTTCCCTCTGACTAATGCGCCTCTCACTATGGGACAGTTTAGCGTGGCCAATCCGCACTGACCTGCCCATCTTTGGACTGTGGGAGGAAACCGGAGCACCCGGAGGAAACCCACGCAGACACGGGGGGAGAATGTGCAAACTCCACACATTATGCAAAGTGTTTTTTCTCACGTCGTGTATGCTGCTTTAAATCACTTTAAGTCTGTGCTGTCTTGTTCTCGATCATTTGTTTTAGTGAGAGGGGAACTGTTTCTGCCTCTCTACCCTATTCTAACCTCTCCCGTCTATGAAAACTGCCATCAAATCTCCTCTCAGCTTTCTTCTGTCTGGAAAGAATGATCTGTCCTGGGCCTCCCACATAGATGTGACGATGAACCAGGGAAAGCATTTGATCTGGGTCCCTCAGGGCTCGGTGCGCCAACTGCTGTGCCCAGGACTACAGAAACCTGTCTACACGGTCCAAACCGTTATGGAAGCTGACCTGCCATCCATGGACACCATCTACACATCCCGTTGCCACAGAAAGGCTGCCAACATCATCAAAGATCCCTCCCATCCCGGTAATGCTCTCTTCCAACCTCTTCTATCATCGTGTCATAGAGACGTACAGCACGGAAACAGACCCTTCGGTCCAACCCATCCATGCTGACCCAGATATCCCAACCCAATCTAGTCCCACCTGTCAGCACCCGGCCCATATCCCTCCAAACCCTTCCTATTCATATACCCATCTAAATGCCTCTTAAATGTTGCCATTGTACCAGCCTCCACCACATCCTCTGGCAGCTCATTCCATACACGTACCACCCTCTGTGTGAAAAAGTTGCCCCTTAGGTCTCTTCTTTATCTTTCCCCTCTCACCCTAAACCTATGCCCCTCTAGTTCTGGACTCCCCAACCCCAGGGAAAAGACGTTGCCTATTTACCCTATCCATGCCCCCTCATAATTTTGTAAACCTCTCAGGCAGAAAATATAAAAGCTTGAAAACACACACACACACAAACACAAACTCACACACACACACACCACCAGGCTCAAGAACAGCTTCTTCCTGGCCTTTTCCCTGAGGGGGTGACCTTATAGAGATTTACAAAATTACAAGGGGCCAAATGGCCTACTCCTCTTCCTATGAATAGTCTCAAGTCCTTATGGCAATGGTGGGAGCTTTGAAATCAGTAGACAAGCTTCAAATTTATGTCAGCCGCTGAAAGCCAGCACCTTCAGTGGAACAGCATTCCCTCAGCGCAGGCCTGAAATGTGAGCATAGGTTACGAGCATTGACTCTCTGGAGGCCACAACTTTCTTACTGAGGATCAGGAGATCGTGCGCAGAGCCACAGTTGTGCACCCCTACACCGTGAAAGCAGGCCATCAAATCCACCCCAGCCCTCCGAAAAGCAGCCCACCCACCCCGCGTTGCCCATGGCTAATCCACCTAGCCGTACACATCCCTGGACACTACAGTTTGGCATGACCGATCCACCTAAACCTGCTCATCCTCGGATTGTGGGAGGAGACCGGAGCGTCCAGAGGAAACCCACGCAGACACGGGGAGAATGTGCAAACTCCCGCACAGAGGAGGGTGGGATCGAACCCGGGGCCCTGGCACCGTGAGGCGGCAGTGCTAACCACTGAGCCACCGTCCCACGGGTTTGGCAGGGCAAATGGCAATATAATTGACAAGGAGAAAACTATGGAACAAAATTAGAGGGCAAACTGTGACCTACAACGCACAGATTGCCAAAAATATAGAGTTTCCCAATTTGATTTGAGATCAGCCATTTTCAGGAAGTGACCCAGTAACAAGGTAACTCAATTCAGCTAGATCACTTCCTCTTTCGGGAATGCACGTGCTGAGCTTTCTAGTTGTCATTAGTCATGTCTGAAGTGAGCGAGAGACTTGTCATTATAAAAATCTAAACCACTTTTTCCCCTCCCTTCCTCAAATTCCTAACTCTCTTGGTTCCTGATTGCGGTGTGACTTTGAGGCACAATCATGCCTTTTCTTAGATTCTTGGACAAATGCAATAATCTAGCATATAAACCTCCCACCCCCACCACTCCTACCCCCAGGCCATTCAGCCCATCATGTTTGTGCCAGCTCATTGGCAGGGCATTTCAACGAGCTGCACTGTTAGCCCAACAGCTTTTGTAATCTTTCTGCCCCTCGAGTATTTCCACAATTTCCTTCAAAAGTTATTGTTGAATACGGTGGCTCAGTGGTTAAGCACTGCTGCCTCACAGTGCCAGGGTCCCAGGATCGTTTCCAGCCTCAGGCGACTGTCCGTGTAGAGTTTGCACATTTTCCCACAATCCAAAGATGTGCAGGTTAGGGTGAATTGGCCACACTAAATTGCCCGTAGTGTTAGGTGCATTAGTCGGAGGGAAACGGGTCTGGGTGGGTTACTCTTCGGAGGGTCGGTGTGGACTGGTTGGGCTGAAGGGCCTGTTTCCACACTGTAGGGAATCTAATCTAATCTGTTTCTATTTCAAACAGTGATTCCAGACCATAACTAAAAGCACCCAGGCCCACCCCTCTAGGTCTCTTTGCCAAATTGTCACAATCATTTATACTGTAGGAGAAAAAGCTGCTGATTAGTTGGCAGTTTTAGATTAGATTAGGTTCTGTCCGGTATGGAAACAGGCCGTTTGGCCCAACAAGTCCACACCATCCCTCCGAAGAGTAACCCACCCAGACCCGTTCCCCTACCCTATATTTACCCTCTGACAAATGGGCCTAACATTATAGGCAATTTAGCACGACCGATTTAGCAGACGCGGGGAGGGTGTGCAAACTCCACACAGACAGTCGCCCGAGGTGGGAATCGAACCCGGGTCCCTGGCGCTGTGAGACAGCAGTGCTAATCGCTGAGCCACCGTGCTGCCCCAAGGTCTAGCTTGACTCTGATTGGTGGAGACGTTGCCATGGAGAAAGCAGTGGGGTAGCTACAGGTTTCCCGCGTGTCCGACGAATTTCACTGCAGAGGAACAAGGCTTGAAGATATTCCCGTTAATTCCGTACAACGGCCCCTGTGTGTGAACGGACGTAGCTTTAGTTAGTTACATTGTGAGCCCGTAGTTTCCCACGGCGATTTCCATAGCAATGCCGGGATGGCCGGAGTCGGATTGGCAACCAATCAGCCCCCTTTCCTCCTGTAGTCGAACTTGTCGTGATGGTTTGAAATTTGGCATTCTTGCATTGGTCCTGACGAGTACAAGATGAGAAGCTTCAGGACGCCATCTCGCTCTCTTCAGCAATATCCAAAGGACAAAGAACATTCCAGCACAGGCCCTTCGGCCCTCCTGCACCGATCCGGATCCTCCATCGAAAACCCGTCGCCTATCTTTCTAAGGGTCTGTATCCCTCTGCTCCCTGCCCACTCTGGATACATCTTCAATGACACTATCGTGCCCGCCTCTACCACCCTCCACTGGCAACGTGTTCCAGGCCCCCACCACCCTCTGCATAATGAACTTTCCACACAATATCTCTCTTAAACCTTTCCCCTCTCACCTTGAACTCGTGACCCCTAGTAATTGAGTCCTCCCCCAACTCTGGGGAAAAGTCTCTTGCTATCCACTCTGTCTGTACCTCCAATGATTTTGTAGACCTCAGTCAGGTCCCCCCCCCCCTTAACCTCTGTCATTCTAATGAAAATAATCCTAATCTACTCAACCTCTCTTCATAGCTAGCGTCCTCCATACCAGGCAGCATCCTGGTGAACCTCCCCTGCGCCCTCTCCAAAGCGTCCACATCCTTTTGGTAATGTGGCGACCAGAACTGTACACGGTATTCCAAATGCGGCCAAACCAAAGCCTGATACAACTGTAACATGACCTGCCAACTCTTGCCCTCGATCGCCCGACCGATGAAGGAAAGCATGCCGTATTATGCCTTCTTGGCCACTCTATTGACCTGCGTTGCCACCTTCAGGGTACACTGGACCTGAACACCCTGATCTCTCTGCACATCAAGTTTTCCCCAGGGCGTTTCCATGGACCATATCATTCGCTCTTGAATTGGATCTTCCCAAAATGCATCACCTCACATTTGCCCGGATTGATTTCCATCTGCCATTTCTCCACCCAACTCTCCAATCTATCTACATTCTGCTGTCTTCTCTGACGGTCCCCTCTCAGTATCTGCAACTCCACCAATCTTCGTGTCATCTGCAAACCTGCTGATCAGAACAAGTTCTGCCCTATCAAGTGACAAGTTTTAAATCAGCTCCCCATCAAAAGGTGAGTGCAGGAAGATCTCATTCTGTTCAGCATTAGGTTAGATTCCCTACAGTGTGGAAACAGGCCATTCGGCCCAACACCAACCCTCTGAAGAGTAACCCACCCAGACCCATTCATCCCTAACTAATGCACCTAGCACTAAGGGAAATTTACCCTCCTCAGATGCTGCCTGAACTGCTGTGCTTTTCCAGCACCACTCTAATCTAGAATATGGGCAACTTAGCACGGCCAATCCACCTGAACCTGCACATCGTTGGACTGTGGGAGGAAACCGGAGCACCCGGAGGAAACCCACACAGACACGGGGGGGGGAGAATGTGCAAACTCCACACAGACAGTTGCCCGAGGCTGGAATCGAACCCGGGTCCCTAGCGCTGTGAGGCAGCAGTGCTAACCACTGAGACACCCACAAACCAGCAGGTTTCAGCCCGGGTTCTCGTCGGACTCACTACCCCAGTCATTTGGCAAAAAGGCCTCAACACCAGAACTTTCCAACAAGCACCGAGACAGCGCTTGGCTGGTGCTGCGCAGGGCACTGCCCGTGAGATCCCTCACGTATGCCCTGTCGGTCTGCGGCACTGCACACCGCCCTTGTAGTGGCTGTGGGGAGGGCAGAGGGGTGTGGGGGGGTGGTTAGAGACTGTCACACATCTCCTGCTGTGGGAGTGTGCCTTCGCAAAAGGAAGTCTGGAGAGAGACGCAGCAGTTTTGGTCAGCGTTCATCCCGAGCAGCTCCCCGACTCTGTGCTCTACGGGCTGTTCCCCAGGACCCACACCGAGACAAACGCCCACCGCGCCCGGAGGACCACGAAAGACCCTCTCTGGTCTGCCCAAAGGAGTTGGACCCCATCTGAAAGTTGCAGACTGGCACATCCCAAGGCCCAGGACTGCGTGCCACGGGACACAGTAAAGCTTGGACAGCTGCCGCCAAGGCACGGTGGGGAAAGACCATTGCCCGAGGTCATCCTGCTGAAGGTAAATGGGGGTCTGTTCAGTTCTTGGACCTGCCCAGTACCTCAAATATTAGTATCGTATGTGGAACAGAGCTCTTTGGTTTTTTTACATAGACATTTTCTTCATTTACTTGATGTGCAACTGTACAGAACCAAACTGCATTTGTGACAAACAGATTTTTAATGAATAAAGTACATTTTGAAACTTAAGAAACCTCACCAACCCTTCTCAGATGCCAGAGAGCAATGTCGTAGGGGGCTTCCTGAATTGTCCTTACTGTCTAGGTTTAGCAGAGATGCCTCACCAGTTAAGTCAGCCTGTTTTCTGAGTGCATCCCTTGAGTGAGGTTTCAGGCAGTTTGTGTTCTGCAACTTCTGCGCGTGCAGTACAGAAGAATGGGAATCCAGACCTTCAGGATGTTTTCCACATTATAAACGCTGCTATTTCGAGTTATTGACTGAGCGAGAGACAGAAATACCCAGACCTTCCTCGCTTGGGTTCCTGCCTTTTCCGAAAATACATTTCCGCCGCAGAAAGACTTACAAAAAGGAAGTTGACTCGCAAAATGTTTGTTTATTCAGAGCTTGTCAGGTAACTCCCCACAGTGACAATGCTATCCGTGAGATTACAACAAACACTGTGAACCCATCAGCTTCCTCCCAGTGTCAATTTGCTGTCTGTCCCGTGAGTGGATAGCTGAAGTGTGGCACACTAGCCTGACGCAGCCCAGTGCATGATGGTTAATGGGGTCCAGCAAAAGGCGCAAGCCGTTCCTGGTTCAAAATACCAGGGGAAGCCGGCAGGAAGCGAAGAGGGCTAACAATATCTTCCACAGTTATCAGAAAGGGTGAAAGGATTTCATTCGTTAGAGGAATGCAATGAGCAATATAATTCGTAACTTCCACAAAATGGTGGCCGAGTGGGCTTGTCCACTCTGCCTGCTCTTTCTCTTCCTTCTTTTTTTTCCTCCCGGAGAGGAGCAGCAGCGTATTGAATCGGGCAGTCGGCTCGACATCCCGTGCCAGGCAATGGCTGGGGTCCTGACCCAGGACTCTCGGTGAGTTCCCGATGCCCGGCGCGCGCAGACCGAAGGCTAGGCCGAGGCCTGGCAATGGTTGGCGCCTGGATCAGGGTTTTCGCTGGTCTGGGATCCCAGGAGCGAGCCCTGCGTGGCGATCAAGGTCCCCCCTTCCCCCTTCCCTCCCCCCGATATCTTCAGCGATGACAAGGGCAGGGGAAATCAAGGCAGTGAGGGGAAAGTGTGTCAAAATTGAGGAGATTGAGCCGTTGTCGGACGTGCGGTCCCAGCATGGACTACGACTTAAGAAAAACTGCAATGGTTGAACTTTTAGCTTTATTTCTATGTCCTTCAAAATAATACTAATGAAGGATTCTAATGTTGAACTTTTAACTTTATTCCTTTATTTCTTTCTACTTTGTTCTTAAGGTTTTGTACGTAGGTGCTTGTACCTCTAAGATGGTGGCGTGTGTGGCGACTGTTCTCTGCACTTTTGCTCTAGCGTACACATGACAATAAAGTCTAAATCTAAATCTAAATCTAAAAATCCACACTATTAAGTGGCACTCTAACAATCTCTCGCATTTCCCAAAAGGGGAGGTGCAGAAGCAGCGATTACAACACTTCAAAGTACATGAATAAGAAATGTTTGGAGGGGGACATGGGCCATCCACTCTGTTGGCCGGAGAACAACGATTCCTACTCAGCGAGGAAGTCAGCCACAATTCCAGGAATGAATTACGGGTGATCCCATAATCACGCACGATGACCTTCATCTTGACGACGTGACCTGCCTATCTCCCCCCCCCCATCTGCCTCTTGCCCACTGAGAGGTTTACTCACGACAGGCAGTCTCCGCGGGAGCGAGTAAGCAATGGCACATTGAGTAGAAGTCATCCTGTTCTCCCGTCTGTGGAGATTGTGTGCACAGCCCCCAGGAGGAGTTGACTATTCCCGGTGTTGCGAAGCTGGTGTGTGTAAAATGGGGGAAAGCATCGCGTGGTCCCTTTAGAAGACAGTGAGTTTTTTTTCTGCGCTTCGAGATTAGATTTAAGAATAGATGTCTGAACAGCAGCCTTTACACAGAGAATTGAAATGTTTTGTATCGAATGGCCAAGCAGTAGTTTTTAATCAAGACAATAGGTTTTAAATCTAATGTTTTGACAAGGTAGGACCAATTGTATTTTGAGAAATTGATATGTCATCACGGGTATAAAAGTAGGGGGCAGTTGGACATTGCCCCAGAGATAACTGGCATCCTGCCTCAGTTAACAATTAGCTCTCACTGTCATCTATGTATTAGCGAAAGAGTCATATAAATAAACAACGGTACCAAGGTCGGAAAAAGGCATCCCCGATTGGAGAATCGGTGGGAGCATTCCTGGCAGAAGGAAGAGTCACCGATGGCCAACCACCTGGACCCATGCAGTGGGGTGTGTCCCTATCGGTCCACGCCGAGAGTGCTTTGTGGGACCACCCAGCACCGATTCTGGGGTCACTGATGCCAGGGAGAGGCTGGATAGGCTGGGGCTGTTTTCCCTGGAGCATCGGAGGCTGAGGGAGGGGTGACCTGATAGATGTTTATGAAATCATGGGGGGGGCATGGAGAGGGTAAATAGATAAATTCTCTTCCCCCAGGGTAGGGGAGTCCAGAACATAGGTTTAAGGTGAGAGAGGGGAAAGATTTAAAAGGGACCCGAGGGGCAATCTTTTCACACAGAGGGTGGTGCGTGTGTGGAGTGAGCTGCCGGAGGAAGTGGTGGAGGCTGGTACAATTACAACATTTAAAAGGCATCTGGATGGGTATATGGGTCAAGTGCTGGCAAATGGGACTAGATTAATTCAAGATTTGGACTGAAGGGTCAGTTTCCTTGCTTTACAGCCCTACAACTCTCATAATGACGCAGTAATGTGTTGGGTCTTTAAGAGGAGGGAAACAATGAGGCTGATGGGGAAGTTCACCAGTCGAAGGTTCTGGGAAATAACGATAATGGTGGAACACAATGTCAACATTGTGGCGCCACAGTGAGCAGGAAGCGTGTGATATAGAAATGGAATGTAGAAAATAAATTATTCTCTGAATGGGAAAGGGAAACAAATACAGGGCTTTCTGCACCGATTACGACCAATAATGTGACAGGAACACCACCTTCCTTTTGAACCCTTTATTTTCCAATGCCATATCAGATACAGTTATGCCTGATCAGGCAGTCAGCTCTAACACATTAAATGGCTGAGATATAATTTACCAATCCGATTTACCTCACGATTCCTTCGCATCTTTGATGGCTCTCACTGCCTCCCCCTTGCTTGGGACTCGGCGAATTATTCCCTCACTTGCGCTAAAGTTGCTTAAAATGACAAGGGGGTCAGCCGTTGACTGCAGCTCTCCCATCCCCAGGAAGTACATTTTCCGCCAGGCTTTCGGTCTTTGGCCGTCGCAGAGGGCAGAGGGATCTACGGGAGGGGAGTGGACAACAGAAGCTGCTGGAGAAACTCGGCTGACACGTCCGCGTCAACCTTTCGAGGCTGGTGCATCCATTCTCTGGCAGCCCACTGCTCGACCAGCACGTCCTTATTTATTTCAGAGGTCTCCTTACTTGAGGCAGGACGTACTGGGCACTGGAGGGGGTGCAGAGGAGGTTCACGAGGTTGATTCCAGAGTTTTGAGGGGCTTGGCTTCTGAGGAGAGATGAAGTTGACTGGGACTGTACACATTTGGGAATTTGGAAAAATGAGGCGGTTGGGGGGAGGGGGGGGTCTTTCTCGAAACATATAAAATATTGACGGGAATAGACAAGATAGAAGCAGGAAGGCTGTTCCCACTGAGACTAGAGCTCAGGAGAATAGCCTCAAAATAAGGGGGGAGCAGAGTTAGATGGTGCTAAGGAGAAACCTATTCACCCAAAAGGATTGTGAATCGGTGGCATTCCCTGCCCAGTGAAGTAGTTGAGACTACCTCGTTGAATGCCTTCAAGGCACAGATGGATTTTTGAACAGTGAAGGGACTAAGGGTTATGGTGAGCGGGCGGGGAAGTGGGGCTGAGTCCACATTAAGACCAGCCACGATCTTACAGGCTTACGTGGCCAAATGGCCTTCCGCTGCCCCCATTTCTGAAGTCCTTTCGCAGCTCGGGGGTGCTTGAAAACAACGTCAGATCCGACACCCAGCTCATGGTTTACAGAGCCCTCGTGTATGGCGCCGAGACCCAGACTGTCGACAGCAGACAAGCCCGAGGCGGTGCTGGGGCCGCCCCACCGACGCGACGGATGCACCAACACCGGCATTTTGGACCAGGCCAATGTCGCCACAGCATCGAGACACTGCCCCATTGGTCTGTGCGCCTACGGACTACCCCCCCCCCTACTCCCCCCACCACCCCACCCCGAGAGTCCACCTCGTCTGCAAGGGACCGCCAATGAATGATGACAAACTTGCGATCGTGCGCGCCATTTTCCCAACCAGAAGAGTTCAAATCCGTCATCCAATGCGCACCTTCAATAAACAAGTCCGCTGCTGTAAAATCCAAGAATATTTCCTGCTTTCCATTTGACTGGAACATCGGGACAATTCTGTCTTTGGCTGCAGTTTGCCCTGGTGCTGTTCAGCCACATATTTTTAGCCATCACTCTTAGATTGCAGATGTCAATGAAAAGACCACCATTTAATGCCCAACCCCAAACTGTCCCGGAGAAGGTGGTGGTGGTGACCTGCCATCTTGAGCCACCGCAGCGTGCGGACACCCGCAGTGCTGTTTGGAAGGCCCGAGGTTTTAACCCAGCCACCGTCAGGGCACGGCACCATAATTCCGAGTCGGCATGGCGAGTGACCGGGAGAGGAGGTCGGAGGGGGGTGGTGTTCCCACGCACCTGCTGCCCCTTGTCCTTCGAGATGGCGAAGGTCACAGGTTTTGGAAGGTGCTGTCAGGGGAGCCTTGGTGCAGTGCGTCTCAGAGACCGGGCGCAATTCCATGTGCGTAAAGTGGTCTGGAATTCAGCTGGAATGAAGCCATCCGAGAGGACTTTCAATAAGCGTTTTCGGCAGAAGGAATGACGGGGGAAAGGTCAGGCGATTGGCGCCAGGCTACAATGCTCAGAGGGCCGGCACGAACGTAATGTGCAGAATGGCCTCCTTCTGTAACACAGCGAATGTGTGCTCCAGAGTGGTGGAAGGAACGAATATTGAGGTCTGGTGAATGGGTTGCCCAATCCCAATAGGGGCGGCACAGTGGCTCAGTGGTTAGCACTGCTGCCTCACAGCACCAGGGACCCGGGTTCGATTCCAGCCTCGGGCAACTGTCTGTGTGGAGTTTGCACATTCTCCTCTGTATCTGCGTGGGTTTCCTCTGGGTGCTCTGGTTTCCTCAGTCCAATGATGTGCACGTTAGGGTGGATTGGCCATGCTGAATTACCCATAGTGCTCAGGGATGTGCAGGCAGGTCAGGGTGAATTGGCCATGCTGAATTACCCATAGTGCCCATGGATGTGCAGGTCAGGGTGAATTGGCCATACTGAGTTACCCATAGTTCCCATGGATGTGCAGGTCAGGGTGAATTGGCCATGCTGAGTTACCCATAGTGCTCAGGGATGTGCAGGTCAGGGTGAATTGGCCATGCTAAATTACCCATAGTGCTCAGGGATGTGCAGGTCAGGGTGAATTGGCCATGCTGAGTTACCCATAGTGCTCAGGGATGTGCAGGTCAGGGTGAATTGGCCATGCTGAATTACCCATAGTGCTCAGGGATGTGCAGGTCAGGGTGAATTGGCCATGCTGAATTACCCATAGTGCTCAGGGATGTGCAGATCAGGGTGAATTGGCCATGCTGAATTACCCATAGTGCTCAGGGATGTGCAGGTCAGGGTGAATTGGCCATGCTGAATTACCCATAGTGCTCAGGGATGTGCAGATCAGGGTGAATTGGCCATGCTGAATTACCCATAGTGCTCAGGGATGTGTAGGTTAGGGTGAATTGGCCATGCTGAATTACCCATAGTGCTCGGGGATGTGCAGGTCAGGGTGAATTGGCAGTGTTAAATTGCCCATAGCATTGGGTGCATTAGTCAGAGGGAAATGGGTCTGGGTGGGTTACTCTTCGCAGGGTCAGTGTGGACTGGTTGGGCCGAAGGGCCTGTTTCCACACTGTGGGGAATCCAATCTAATCAACTGGTCTTCCACAGGGCAAGTGGAGAGTATTCCATCACATTCTGGACTTGTGCCTTGCCATCGGTGGGACAGGCTTTGGGAGGGGGGGGGCAGTCGGTAGACGAGTCGTATGAAGTGGGATCGGACCAAGTAGGAGTTACAGTGAGTGAATCAATTGGACTCCCTACAGTCCAGTTACTACCATAATAACTCCTTTCCCGAGCCCCGGACTATCTGGCATTGTCAAAACTGGGTTTTCCCAGTTTGGCCGATCCGCATATCAAGGTTTCCGGATTGTTAAGTCAATGGGTAATCATAAAGCAACTGTTACCTAACGTTACTCGTTAAAATGGGGTTCGGCTGCCTGTAGGTAATGAGGTGGGTTCCGTGCTGGAAATATACAGACTGTGACACAGTCTACCTGGATCCCGTACCCGATTGCAAAGACAAAATTCGGCCACATTTTGTAACCACAAAATAATTTAAAAAGACGCGACAAAAAGTGGCTCAATTGTAGCCTCACGGCAGCAGTTCGGAATCTAATGTCTACATTCCACAGTTTAAGGCACCCACGTGTACGGTCGCAATCGCCCATCGAGGGTCTTCCTTAACAACGCCAAGCAGCCCCTCATCTAGATCACAATGCTTCGCTCTTAACCAGCCGTGGTGGTCGCTAGTCTGGGAACAGCATCGCTTTGAGGGGGCAGATGCTGATCTTTCAAAGAAGTCGTTATGATGATGACGACGACGACGACGAGGATCACCAGCCCCACGGCCACTCCCAGAATAATTTTCCACTTCCTGTTCCTCGATGCTTCCTGTACGGCCACCTGTTTCGATGTCTTCTGAAACAGCTTTCCCTTCAAAGGTCAGAGCACACACCGTTACCCTCAAACACAATCGCGGGTACTATCATCTTTGAGTCTCGTGATACAAGGAAAGACTGTTATCATTCATATAGAACAGAAGAGGCCCTTCGGATAGGGTAAATAGACAAGGTCTTTTCCCCTGGGGTGGGGGAGTCCAGAACTAGAGGGACATAGGTTTAGGGTGAGAGGGGGAAAGATATAAAAGGGACCTGGGGGGCAACTTTTTCACACAGAGGGTGGTACGTGTATGGAATGAGCTGCCAGAGGAAGTGGCAGAGGCTGGTACAATTGCAACACTTAAAAGGCATCTGGATGGGGACATGAATAGGGAGGCGTTAGTGGGATATGGGCCGAGTGCTGCCAAATGAGACCAGTTGAATTTGAGATGTCTGGCTGGCCCAGACGAGTTGGGCCGAAGGGCTCTGTTTCTGCGACTCTAGGTCGTTTAAGCAACCTCTTGGCACACTTGTTGTCAGGATAAGGGTGAGGGCATTCAGGCACAACAGTGTGAACGTTCCTCCTCCTCTCCCCACCCCACCAACGTCATGGTTAAACAAAGGGTTCGCCAAGTTCCATTCAGAGTCATGATTGTGAGAAGGTATCTGCGCTGATTTGCTTTGTTTTTAAAAAACGAGACGTACAACCAATCCTCAAATCCACTCTCGATAAGAGATTCCACTCCCCTGACCGGATTGGATCTGTCTTAAGGAAAATCCGTGCGCCACACAAGTCGGGATCCCCGAGGTAAACGTGGTTTCGCTCACCGCTTCCTGCAGCTGTTCAGCTCTCTCGTCCAAGACCTGCAGTTTGTCTTCTCGCTCCTTCACCTTCTTCACGTTGGCGTACATCACCTCCACCACCTCGTCGGCTTGCTGCTGCAGCCGAGCGATTTCGGCGTTATTCGTCCCCTGCGAGGCAACGGGATCACAGTGAGAGACCGAGAAGGACCCTTGGCACAATGCAGTAGGAAATAATTGTCAATCTCTCTCTCTCTCTCTGTCTCCCTTGCCTGAGGAAGCATTAATCGAAATATGTGAGGATATCAGGAAAGGAATCAACTTCCTGAGGAAGTGATGGATGTGACATTTGGATGAGTACACGAACAGGAAAGGTATGGAGGGATATGGGCCAGGAGCAGGCAGGTGGGACTAGTTTAGTTTGGGATTAGAGTTGGTATGGGCTGGTTGGGCCGAAGGGTCTGCTTCCGAGCTGCATGAAAGGCCGAGGGGTGACCCAACGGGGGTGTTTAAAATCCTGAAAGCTTTCCGAGGGAGTGGAATTCAGAGGAAATGTTTCTTTCTGTTGGTGAAAGAGCAGAACCTGCCAATATCAGACAGTGTCCCGTAAAATCTCATCGGGAAGTCCAGAAGGAACCCCGTTCCCAGACTGCGGCGCAGGATGTGGAAGGCGCTCCCACAGGCTGAAGTCAATCATATCAATGTTCCTGAGTAGGGGGGTTAGAAACACTCGGGGAGGGGGGGGCGTGGGAGGAGACATTACAGAGTTCCAATTAAAGATTTAGACAGTGAAAATTGGGAGGAAGCTCAAATCTTGGTCAGGAGCAAATGGGCTGAATGGCCTTGTGTAAGCTGGTGTGTGAAACAATTTCCTCCTGCCCCCCTCAAAATACACACACATACAGCACACATCCATTCTGACAACAAGAAACATCTTCTTTCAACCTATGTTCTTTCGCTCTCCAACAAAGATATCTACTTGTGGCTCAGTGGTTAGCACTGCTGCCTCACGGTGCCAGGGAGCCGGGTTCGATTCCAGCCTCTGGCAACTGTCTGTGTTGGAGTTTGCACATTCTCCCCCCTCCCGACCCCGTGTCTGCACGGGTGCTCTGATTTCCTCCCACAATCCAAGGATGTACAGGATTGGGTGGATTGGCCATGCTAAATTACCCATCGTGCCCAGGGATGTGCAGGTTAGGGTGGATTGGCCATGCTAAATTACCCATAGTGTTCAGGGATGTACAGGTTAGGGTGAATTGGCCATGCTAAATTACCCATAGTGCCCAGGGATGTACAGGTTAGGGTGGATTGCCATGGGAAATCAGGGTCAGAGGTTGAGTCTGGCTGGGATGCTCTTCGGAGGGTCAGTGCAGACTCAATGGGCCGAACGGCCTGCCTCCACACTGTAAGGATGCTGTGATCCTTGCAAATAGAGTCATAGAATCATAGAGTTGTACAGCATGGAAACAGACCCTTCGGTCCAACCCGTCCATGCTGACCCAGATATCCCAACCCAATCTAGTCCCACCTGCCAGCACCCAGCCCATATCCCTCCAAACCCTTCCTATTCATATACCCATCCAAATGCCTCTTAAATGTTGCAATTGTACTAGCCTCCACCACATCCTCTGGCAGCTCATTCCACACACGTACCACCCTCTGTGTGAAAATGTTGCCCCTTAGGTCTCTTTTATATCTTTCCCCTCTCACCCTAAATCTATGCCCTCTAGTTCTGGACTCCCCCACCCCAGGGAAATGACTTTGCCTATTTACCCTATCCATGCCCCTCATAATTTTATAAACCTCTATAAGGTCACCCCTCAGCCTCCGACGCTCCAGGGAAAACAGCCCCAGCCTGTTCAGCCTCTCCCTGTAGCTCAAACCCTCCAACCCTGGCAACATCCTTGTAAATCTGTTCTGAACCCTTTCAAGTTTCACAACATCTTTCTGATAGGAAGTGCAATATTCCAACAGTGGCCTAACCAATGTCCTGTACAGCTGCAACATGACCTCCCAACTCCTGTACTCAATACTCTGACCAATAAAGGAAAGCATACCAAACACCTTCTTCACTATCCTATCTACCTGCGACTCCACTTTCAAGGAGCTATGAACCTGCACTCCAAGGTCTCTTTGTTCAGCAACACTCCCTAGGACCTTACTGTTAAGTGCTTAAGTCCTGCTAAGATTTGCTTTCCCAAAATGCAGCACCTCGCATTTATCTGAATTAAACTCCATCTGCCACTTCTCAGCCCATTGACCCATCTGGTCCAGATCCTGTTGTAATCTGAGGTAACCCTCTTCGCTGTCCACTACACCTCCAATTTTGGTGTCATCTGCAAACTTACTAACTGTATCTCTTATGCTCGTATCCAAACCATTTATGTAAATGACAAAAAGTAGAGGGCCCAGGCCCGATCCTTGTGGCACTCCACTGGTCACAGGCCTCCAGTCTGAAAAACAACCCTCCACCACCACCCTCTGTCTTCTACCTTTGAGCCAGTTCTGTATCCAAATGGCTAGTTCTCCCTGTATTCCATGAGATCTAACCTTGCTAATCAGTCTCCCATGGGGAACCTTGTCGAACGCCTTACTGAAGTCCATATAGATCACATCTACTGCTCTGTCCTCATCAATCCTCTTTGTTACTTCTTCAAAAAACTCAATCAAGTTTGTGAGACATGATTTCCCACGCACAAAGCCATGTTGACTATCCCGAATCAGTCCTTGTCTTTCCAAATACATGTCCATCCTGTCCCTCAGGATTCCCTCCAACAACTTGCCCACCAGCAAGGTCAGGCTCACCAGTCTATAGTTCCCTAGCTTGTCTTTACTGCCCTTAAACAGTGGCACCACGTTTGCCAACCTCCAGTCTTCGGGCACCTCACCTGTGACTATCGATGATACAAATATCTCAGCAAGAGACCACAACCGCATTTTATCACATCAATTGCCAACTAAACCCAGGCTGGGATGCCCACCTGTCTCAGTGCCAGTCCAGATCAATGGCAAGGGCTCACGGCAGCCCACTGGTAAAACCTGCCTGATATGAAGGGTAGGAAAACCAAGACTGGGAGAACCCTGAGTGCCATCGGATAAACCAAGCAGGTTATTCAGTGAACATTAGACACAGCTCACAGTGTGGTGCGAGAAATACTGTGTGTGTGTGTGTGCGTGTGTGTGTGTGAGAGAAAGGATGCGTGGCTCGATGTGAGTGTGGGGGATGTTTGTGTGTGTATATGAGTGAGAGAGGCTCACACACACCCGGTTGGTTGGGGGGGGTGGGGGGGTGTGGTTTGGGGGGGGTGGGTGAGGTGGAATTGCTGTCGTTTTCGGAGTTGTATTCCAGGGACAGGCAGTACCTGGGGACAGATCAGGTCAGGCAACACCCGAGGAGCAGGAGAATCAACATTTCGGGCCTAACCCCTTAATCAGGAAAGGTGACTCCTAACAGTCTGTCTGAGGAGAATAATACATGACGCTGCAGACGTTGAACTGGATTGATCAAAATTTGGGATTGTCTCAGCCTCCTCCGACACTCAGCTCCACTCCATGCCCTCATCTGCGGTTTCAATTCTCGGAATGAGGGCATCGCTGGCATTTATTGCCCAGGGGCCAGTTTGAGAGTCATCTACATCACGGTGGGTCTGGAGTCACATGTAGGCCAGACCAGGCAAGGAGGGGGAGGGCAGTTTCCTTCCCCGAAGGTCGTCACTGAGCCCGATGGGTTTTTCCTCCAAGTGCTTTTAGGTCGCTTCAGGGGGGGGCGCAGGGGGGAGATCTAGGACAATGGCAGTCCGGCTGAGGTCTGACCTTTAACAGTGTCCTTTAAAATGACGTGGAGCCCTTTCAGAGTCGCGGAGCTGCACAGCACGGAAACCGACCCGTACTCAAAAGCCTCCAAAACCCATCGTTCTGTCCCCAGGTCCTGCCTGTCCCTGGAATACAACTCCAAAGACAAGAGCAATTCCACCCCACCACACACCCATCCCCCCCAATAGTGTGTGTGTGTATGAGCGTGTGTGTGAGAGAGGGTCTCTGTGAGTCTCTCTCACACACATGCTCTCTCTCTCTCTCACACACACACATACTGTAAGGAACCTAACCTAATCTTATTGTTTCAGTTGCATGACAATGTGATCTTTTGCTATAAATTCTGTGTCCTATGGTCCTGCTGTACAACCAGCTGACGAAGGAGCGTCGCTCCGAAAGCTAGTGCTTCCAAATAAACCTGTCGGACGGCAACCTGGTGTCGTGTGAATTTTTAACTCTGTCCACCCCAGTCCGACACCACCACATCATAACTTTGGCCAAAGAGACAGGTATTCGACGGCGATTTATAGGAGATTTATAACGTCTTTTTTAACGCAGAGTGTAACAGCACCAGCAGCAAAATGGGGGATGCAGGAGAAGGAGAGGGGAGTGTGGGGCTGGAGGTTTAGGGCAGCACGGTGGCACAGTGGTTAGCACTGCTGCCTCACAGCACCAGAGACCTGGGTTCAATTCCCGCTTCAGGCGACTGACTGTGTGGAGTTTGCACATTCTCCCCGTGTCTGCGTGGGTTTCCTCCGGGTGCTCCGGTTTCCTCCCACAGTCCAAAGGTGTGCAGGTTAGGGTGGATTAGCCGGGCTAAATTGCCCGTAGTGTTAGGGAAGGGGTAAATGTGGGGGAATGGGTCTGGGTGGGTTGCGCTTCGGCGGGTCGGTGTGGACTTGTTGGGCCGAAGGGCCTGTTTCCACACTGTAAGTAATCTAATCTAATGTTATGTCGGACACGCTTTGGAAATTGTTCTGCCCTCCTCTTCACGGGAGTGGGGAGGGGGGAGTAACGACCCATCTCTGGAGCAAAAAGCGGGCCTTGAATCCGGGGCTCCTGTCTCAGAGGTTGGGACGCTACCCCGCCGAACTGGAGGCCGGTTCAGTTCAGATGGGGGTCGAGTCCCGGGGACGGACGGACGGGCGGGAGGGGGGTGCAGCATTCCGACAGGCTGGCTCCAGTGCCAAGGCAGAGGGGCTGGGCTGATCATCTGACAGGTCATTCAACCACGGGGGGCATCGCAGCCAAAGCCTGCTCGCTTGGTGGGGTTTTTATTTGTTCTGGAACCTCCCAGTCACAGCAATGCGAACCAACAGCAGAGAGAGAGAGAGAAATAAATAACTCAACGCGATTGATTAGCTCCGAGCAATGAAACAGAGCAATTTGCCTCCTGTGTTAGGTTGGACTCCTCACTCTGAAGGAGCAGTGGGAGAAGGCGAGGGGAGCTGTCATTTTCAAGTTGTTTGGAGCCCCAGAGAAAGACACAAGGTGAGAAGGAGAGAGCTGACAGTCTGACTGCAGACTTGATCGCCCGTCCTTTTACACTGACCCCGAGAGATTTGACAGAGAGCACTTTCGATTTCGACAGGAGACAGCCAAAGTAGGGTTCTGGAAGGGGGGAGTGAAATGTTGAACTCACCATTCCTGCTGCTTCCCTGGCTTTGACTCTCTCTCTCTCTCTCTCTCTGGTTGTCCCGTGGAGCCTGGGCTATTTTAAACTCAAAAGGCTTTTTTGGAGTTTCCCCAGTCGCCTTGCAACGCCTCCTCTTTCCCACGAACAAGTCAGAACTTAGCTTCCGGGAGCCTGTGTGTGTGTGTGTGTGTGTGAGAGACAGCAATGTACAAAACATCCCCCTTGAAGCTCACGTTCCCTCTTACAGAATCAACCGGGCTTGCTGGGCAGAGACTCGATGGGCTGAGTGGCCGCCCCTTAAAGGGGGCGGGGGTTGGTGGAGGTGGAATTTTTTTTCTGACAGAGAGCTTCAGAAAACATTTGCTTTCATGCAAGCGTTGTCACCCTCTCCAGACAGGGGACAAAACAAAAATTGCTGAGGAAGCAGATTCTTTCTGTGGGGCGCTGGCCTGGAATACTAATGCCCACTCCAACCCGAACGTGTTGGCATTTTTCAAAAAGGGCACTTCAAGTCACCGCGGAAACACGACGCGGGGAGTCATAGAGATGTCCAGCGCTGAAACAGACCCTTCCCTCCAACCAGTCCATGCTGACCCAGATATCCCAATCCAATCACAAATGCCAGCATTTGGCCCTCCAAACCCATCCTGTCCAGATGCCTTTTAAATGCTGTAATCGTACCAGCCTCTGCCACTTCCTCTGGCAGCTCCTTCCATACACGCACCACACTTCAGTTGGCTGAGATTAACATCCTTCCAAAGAACAGGATGGGGCATGGCTGGTCAAACTCTTTCCCCCTTTCGGAAGACATGAAAGACCAGAACTAATCTGCACGCACCGTGACAGAATTACTTTTCATTCCTTCCACAGTCTGCCACAAGGATCGTTTCTGGGTCCACTATTTTTCATCATTTATATAAATGATTTGGATGCGAGCATAAGAGGTATAGTTAGTAAGTTTGCAGATGACACCAAAATTGGAAGTGTAGTGGGCAGCGAAGAGGGTTACAACAGGATCTGGACCAGATGGGCCAATGGGCTGACGAGTGGCAGATGGAGTTTAATTCAGATAAATGTGAGGTGCTGCATTTTGGGAAAGCAAATCTTAGCAGGTCTTATACACTTAATGGTAAGGTACTTACTGGATTAGTGGTGCTGGAAGAACACAGCAGTTCAGGCAGCATCCAACAAGCAGCGAAATCGACGTTTCGGGCAAAAGCCCTTCATCAGGAGTAAAGGCAGTGAGCCTGAAGCGTGGAGAGATAAGCTAGAGGAGGGTGGGGGTGGGGAGAAAGTAGCATACACTTAATGGTAAGGTCCTGGGGAGTGTTGCCGAACAAAGAGACTTTGGAGTGCAGGTTCATAGCTCCTTGAAAGTGGAGTCGCAGGTAGATAGGATAGTGAAGAAGGCGTTTGGTATGCTTTCCTTTATTGGTCAGAGTATTGAGTACAGGAGTTGGGAGGTCATGTTGTGGCTGTACAGGACATTGGTTAGGCCACTGTTGGAATACTGTGTTACGTTCTGATCTCTCTGCTAGAGGAAGGGTGTTGTTAAAGTTGAAAAAGTTCAGAAAAGATTTACAAAGATGTTGTCAGTGTAGGAAGGTTTGAGCTATAAGGAATAGGCCGGGGCTGTTTTCCCTGGAGCGTCGGAGGCTGAGGGGTGACCTTATCGAGGTTTATAAAATCATGAGGGACATGGATAGGATAAATAGACAAGGTCTTTTCCCTGGGGTCGGGGAGTCCAGAACTAGAGGGGCATAGGTTTAGGGTGAGAGGGGAAAGATATAAAAGAGACCTAAGGGGCAACTTTTTCACACAGAGGGTGGTACGTGTATGGAATGAGCTGCCAGAGGAAGTGGTGGAAGCTGGTACAATGGCGACATTTAAAAGGCATTTGGGGGGATACATAAACAGGAAGGGTGTGGAGGGATATGAGCCAAATGCTGGCAAATGGGAATGGATTAATTTAGGATATCGGGTGAGCATGGAGGATTTTGACTGAAGGGTCTGCTTCCGTGATGTACATCTCTATGACCCTTGAACTTTGACAGGAATAGGAAAGGTTTGCAGGGAAACGGGCCAGGAGCAGGCAGCTGGGATTAGTTCCTGTTCAGCACGCACTGGTTGGGCCGAAGGATCTGTTTCTGTGCTGTATGACTTTTAAGTAAAGGTATCCAAGGCCTTTTTTGTGCGCGGTTGAAAAGAAGGAGAGACCGCATTTATATATAAAAGCGGTTCTTCCCAAAATGTATTACAGCCAATGAAATGCAGTCTGAGTAAAGGGAGTAGTGTCAACGTTATGGAGGCCAGGGAAATGCTGTGGGGACCTGGGTTCAAAATCCCACTCAGGAACTGTCTGGACTTTCAGTAGACACAGGAGCTGATCCTAGCTCTGGCTGGGCAGATGGAAGCAATGGAGGGAGAGGTAATCGAAAAGGCAGAGGAGCAGATACCTGTTAAAGACAGGAAAAGAAAATCCTGCCAGGCCCCCAAAGCCTCCCAGCAAAAGGGAGAAACGACAGCTGCACGAGGGAGGGACGGCCAGCTCTTCGGAGGGGGAAGACGGGTGCAAGGAGGGTCATCACCAGAAGAAGAGACAGAGCGCCGTAGGTGAAGAGGAGGGCATTTCCTCCCAACCAGGAAACAACAGACCCCCCCCGAAGTCCACCCTCCACCCAGTGAGAACCAAGTGCCCTACAGCTACAGGTAACCGAGAGCTGTGATCCTCTGACAGTCCCATTGTCAGACACAGAACTGGACAGTGAGGACCCTTGCCTTGGCTCAATGACCCCAGAGCGGGTAAATGACCCCAGTGAGGAGCTGGACAGCTACCTCAGCCCAGCGAAGGTCCAGCAGTTCGTGCTTACCATGGGGATGTAGACAGCCACCCCAGAGACAGGACAGTCAAATGGACAATGGGAACTCCATAAACTGGGGGTTAAAGAAGGTTCCTTTGCTATCGTATAACAGGGGGCCCACCAGTAATTGGGTTCTACTGAAGCCTCAGCTAAATACTAAGAGACTGGATGGTTAATAAAGGGAACTGTAAATATGATAACTGTAAATTCGATTAACTCAATCTGTTCTCTGTCATGTTAAGACATGCAACGTATATATATATATATGAACAGCATGACCAATTGTACAGGTACCAAAGATTTATTTCTATGAATAAAGTATATTTTGAAATTTTTAAAAAATTCAGTGTCCTGACTAACTAGGCTCAGGACCTTCAACCAATCCTGAAGAAGGGCTGATGCCCGAAACGTCGATTCTCCTGCTCCTTGGATGCTGCCTGACCTGCTGCACTTTTCCAGTAACACATTTTCAGCTCGGATCTCCAGCATCTGCAGTCCTCACTTTCTCCTCCGTACCTTCAATGGTAACGGCGGGGGTGTACCAGTCATCATGGTCCGAACCTACCCCACAACTTAGGCCCACATGTGATTCTGGCTCAGAGCTGCGCGGTTGACTCATAACTGCCCTGTGAATTGCCCTCTCAGCTCAAGGGCAAGTAGGAATAGAGTGAACAAACGTTGGCCTCACCCGTGAGAGGTTGATAACGAAAGCAGCTGCCAAATGGACCAAACCAGGCACCCACAAACGTCATTTCCTTTTTAATTCATTCACAGGACAAGGGAGTCGCCCATCCCTAATTACCCAGAGGGCAGTTCAGCGTCAACCACATTGCTGTGGGGCTGGAATCACAGACGAGGTAAGGGGAGGGCAGTCTCCTTCCCTAAAGGGCATTAGAGAACCAGATGGATTTCTCTCCCACCATCGGCCATCATTTGATTCTCGATTCCAGTTTTCTTTTGAATTACGAATTCCACCGTGCTGGGGTTCAGACCTGGGTCCCCAGAACAATACCTGTGGGGTTAGAATTATGACAGCCTCCGACGCTCCAGGGAAAACAGCCCCAGCCTATTCAGCCTCTCCCTATAGCTCAAACCCTCCAACCCTGGGTGTAGGTTTACTCGGTGAGCTGTAGGTTTGATATCCAGACGTTTCATTACCTGGCCAGGTAACATCATCAGTGGCGACCTCCAAGTGAAGCGAAGCTGGTGTCTCCTGCTTTCTATTTATATCTTTCTCCTGGATGGGGTTCCTGGGGTCAGTTCCTGTTGGTTTTCTGAGGGGTTGATAGATGGCGTCTAGATCTATGTGCTTGTTTATGGCGTTGTGGTTGGAGTGCCAGGCCTCTAGGAATTCTCTGGCATGTCTTTGTTTAGCCTGTCCCAGGATAGATGTGTTGTCCCAGTCGGAATGGTGGGTTTTTTCATCCGTGTGTAGGGCTACGAGGGAGAGAGGGTCGTGACCTTTTGTGGCTAGTTGGTGTTCATGTATTTTCTTCCTCTTTGTCCTACGTAGTGTTTGAGGCAGTCCTTGCATGGAATTTTGTAGATGACGTTGGTTTTGTCCGTGGGTGGTACTGGGTCTTTTAAGTTTGTTAGTTAACACCCTTGTGAGTGTTTTCTGAACCTTTTCAACTTTAGCAACATCCTTCGGCCCAACGGGTCCACGCAGAACCTCCGAAGATTAATACCCACCCAGACCCATTCCCCCGACCATGTTACTCTGCTTTCTCCCTGACTAATGCATGGAACCCCCACATCCCTGGACACTACAGACAATTAGCATGGCCAATCCACCCTAACCTGCACATCTTTGGATCGTGGGAGGAAACTAGCGCAGACACGGAGGGGGGGGGGAAGAATGTGCAAACTCCACACAGACAGTCGCCTGAGGCGGGAATCGAACCTGGGGCGCTGACCACTGAGCCGCCGTGCCACCCCCCCCCCCCAGGTTAATGGTCCAGCGGTAATACCCACTAGGGCATCGCTTCCCCACATCGCAGAACAAGTCAATCTGATATTGCTGTGGGGTATAGGCACCAGGGAGAGCTGCTCTCCTTCTTTGGACCGGAAGCTAACGGTTTCCAATCTGAAAAGCCAGGGCCTCACCGTTTGTTTTGAGCCCGGAAAGCTTCAGAGTGTTCCGCGGCTAACGGATCGCCTCTGAGACGCGGCCACTGAGCGGCAGAGGGCCTGGACAGAGGCACCATACTGGAGGAACACTGTAACAGAAACAAATGTCACAACCAGTCGGTGCAAGAGTAAATGAATCTTCTGCAGGAGCTCCCCCTACAGTTACATCGATGAATGGGATGCATAGAACATTCCAGCACAGTAACAGGGCCTTCGGCCCCTCGATGTTACGCTGACCTGTGGAACCAATCTGAAGCCCATCTAACCTACACCATTCCATTCTCCTCCATGTGCCTATCCAATGACCAGTTCAATGCCCTTAAATTTGGCGAGTCTACCACTGTTGTAGGCAGGGCGTTCCATGCCCCCTACTACTCTCTGAGTAAAGAAACTACCTCTGACATCTGTCCTGTATCTATCAGCCCCTCAGTTTAAAGCTATGTCCCCTCGTGCTAGCCATCACCATCCAAGGGAAAAGGCTCTCTCTGTCCACCCTATTGAACCCTCTGATTATCTTATGTGTCTCAATTAAGTCACCTCTCAACCTCCTCCCTCTAACGAAAACAGCCTCAAATTATAGAGTCATAGAGATGTACAGCACAGAAACAGACCCTTCGGTCTAATGCCGACCAGATATCCCAATCTAATCTAGTCTATTTTCCAGCACTTGGCCCATATCCCTCCAAACCCTTCCTATTTACATACTCATCCAGATGCATTTGAAATAATGCAATTGTACCAGCCTCCACCACTTCCTCTGGCAGCTCATTCCATACCCGTACCACCCTCTGTGTGAAAACGTTGCCCCTTAGGTCCCTTTTATATCTTTCCCCACTCACCCTAAACCTATGCCCCTCTCGTTCTGGACTCCCCGATCCCAGGGAAAAGACTTTGTCTATTTATCCTATCCATGCCCGTCATAATTTTATAAACCTCTATAAGGTCACCCCTCAGCCTCCGACGCTCCAGGGAAAACAGCCCCAACCTCTTCAGCCTCTCCCTGTAGCTCAAACCCTCCAACCCTGGCAACATCCTTGTAAATCTTTTCTGAACCCTTTCAAGTTTCACAACATCCTTCCGATAGGAAGAAGACCAGAAGTGCATGCAATATTCCAACAGTGGTCTAACCAATGTCCTGTACAGCCGCAACATGATCTCCCAACTCTTATACTCAAAGGAAAGCATACCAAACACCTTCTTCACTATCCTATCTACCTGTGACTCCACTTTCAAGGAGCTATGAACCTACACTCCAAGGTCTCTTTGTTCAGCAACACTCCCTAGGACCTTACCATTAAGTGTATAAGTCCTGCTAAGATTTGCTTTCCCAAAATGCAGCACCTCGCATTTATCTGAATTAAACTCCATCTGCCATTTCTCAGCCCATTGGCCCATCTGGTCCAGATCCTGTTGTAATCTGAGGTAACCCTCTTCGCTGTCCACTACACCTCCAATTTTGGGGTCATCTGCAAACTTACTAACTGTATCTCTTATTCTCGCATCCAAATCATTTATGTAAATGACAAAAAGTAGAGGACCCAGCCCCGATCCTTGTGGCACTCCACTGGTCACAGGCCTCCAGTCTGTAAAACAACCCTCCATCACCACCCTCTGTCTTCTACCTTTGAGCCAGTTCTGTATCCAAATGGCTAGTTCTCCCTGTATTCCATGAGATCTAACCTTGCTAATCAGTCTCCCATGGGGAACCTTGTTGAACGCTTTACTGAAGTCCATATGGATCACATCCACTGCTCTGCCCTCATTAATCTTCTTTGTTACTTCTTCAAAAAACTCAATCAATTTTGTGAGACATGATTTCCCACGCACAAAGCCATGCTGACTATCCCGAATCAGTCCTTGCCTTTCCAAATACATGTACATCCTGTCCCTCCAACAACACGCCCACCACCGAGGTCAGGCTCACTTGTCGATAGTTCCCTGGCTTGTCCTTACCACCCTTCTTCAACAGTGGCACCACGTTTGCCAACCTCCAGTCTTCCAGCACCTCACCTGTGACTATCAATGATACAAATATCTCAGCAAGAGGCCCAGCAATCACTTCTCTAGCTTCCCACAGAGTTCTCGGGTACACTTGATCAGGTCCTGTGGATTTATCCACCTTTACCCGTTTCAAGATATCCAGCACTTCCTCCTCTGTAATCTGGACATTTTGCAAGATGTCACCATCTATTTCCCTACAGTCTATATCTTCCATATCCTTTTCCACAGTAAATACTGATGCAAAATATTCATTTTACATATCTCCCCCATTTTCTGTGGCTCCACACAAAGGCCGCCTTGCTGATCTTTGAGGGGCCCTATTCTCTCCCTAGTTAACCTTTGTCCTTAATATATTTGTAAAAACCCTTTGGATTCTCCTTAATTCTATTTGCCAAAGCTATCTCATGTCCCCGTTTTGCCCTCCCGATTTCCCTCTTAAGTATACTCCTACTTCCTTTATACTCTTCTAAGGAATCACTCGATCTATCCTGTCTATACCTGACATATGCTTCCTTCTTTTTCTTAACCAAACCCTCAATTTCTTTAGTCATCCAGCATTCCCTATACCTCCCAGCCTTCCCTTTCACCCTGACAGGAATATACTTTCTCTCGATTCTTGTTATCTCATTTCTGAAGGCTTCCCATTTTCCAGCCGTCCCTTTAGCTGCGAACATCTGCCTCCAATCAGCTTTCGAAAGATCTTGCCTAATACCGTCAAAATTGGCCTTTCTCACATTTAGAACATCAACTTTTAGATCTGGTCTATCCTTTTCCAAACTATTTTAAAACGAATAGAATTATGGTCGCTGGCCCCAAAGTGCTCCCCCACTGACACCTCAGTCACCTGCCCTGCCTTATTTCCCAAGAGTAGGTCAAGTTTTGCACCTTCTCTTGTAGGTACATCCACGTACTGAATCAGAAAATTGTCTTGTACACACTTAAGAAATTCCTCTCCATCTAAACCTTTAACACTATGGCAGTCCCAGTCGATGTTTGGAAAGTTAAAATCCCCTACCATAACTACCCTATTATTCTTACAGATAGCTGAGATCTCCTTACAAGTTTGTTTCTCAATTTCCCTCTGACTATTGGGAGGTCTATAATACAATCCCAATAAGGTGATCACCCCTTTCTTATTTCTCAGTTCCACCCAAATAACTTCCCTGGATGTGTTTCCAGGAATATCCTCCCTCAGCACAGCTGTAACACTATCCCTTATCAAACACGCCACTCCCCCTCCTCTCTTGCCTCCCTTTCTGTCCTTCCTGTAGCATTTGTATCCTGGAACATTAAGCTGCCAGTCCTGCCCATCCCTGAGCCATGTTTCTGTAATTGCTATGATATCCCAGTCCCATGTTCCTAACCATGCCCTGAGTTCATCTGCCTTCCCTGTTAGGCCCCTTGCATTGAGATAAATGCAGTTTAATTTGTTAGTCCTACCTTGTCCCTGCCTGCCCTGACTGTTTGACTCACTTCTGTTCTCAGCTGTACCCATCTCAGATTGATCTCTTTCCTCACTATCTCCCTCGGTCCCACCCCCCCCACCTTACTAGTTTAAATCCTCCCGAGCAGCTCTAGTAAATTTCCCTGCCAGTATATTAGTCCCCTTCCAATTAAGGTGCAATCCGTCCTTCTTGTACAGGTCACTTCTACCCCAGAAGAGATTCCAATGATCCAAAAATGTGAATCCTTCTCCCATACACCAGCTCCTCAGCCATGCATTCATCTGCTCTATCCTCCTATTCCTGCCCTCACTAGCTCGTAGCACTGGGAGTAATCCAGATATTACTACCCTTGAGGACCTCCTTTTTAAATTTCTGCCTAACTCTCTTTAATCTCCCTTCAGAATCTCAACCTTTTCCCTTCCTATATCGTTGGTTCCAATGTGGACAATGACCTCCTACTGGCCCCTCTCCCCCATGAGAACATTCTGCACCCTCTCTGACCTTCCCATATCTCCTCTGACTCCACGCACAACTTACCAATACTATGATTGATCCCTAATCTTACTCTAGTCATTCTTTTATTCCTGATACAGCTATAGAAAGCTTTAGAGTTTTCCTTGATCCTATCCACCAATGGTTTTTCCTGGTCTCTCTCAGCTCTCTCTTTAGGTCTTTCCTGGCGAACTTGTAACTCTCAAGCGCCCTAACTGAGTCATCACATCTCATCCTAACATAGTTAACAATCACACAACACCAGGTTATAGTCCAACAGGTTTAATTGGAAGCACGATTGGAATTCCAATTCAACCTGTTGGACTATAACCTGGTGATGTGTGATTTTTAACTTTGTACACCCCAGTCCAACACCGGCATCTCCAAATCATCCTAACATACTTCCTCTTGACAAGAGATTCAACTTCCTTAGTAAGCCACAGCTCCTGTACTCGACAACTTCCTCCCTGCCTGACCAGTACATAGTTACCAAGGACCTGCAGTAGCTGGTCCTCGAATAAGCTCCACATTTCGATTGTGCAGTTTCTTTCTCCATCCTATGCATCCTAAATCTTGTGTCATCGCATCGTAATTGCCTCTCCCCCCCAGTTGTAACTCTTGCCCCGCGATATATACCTATTCCTTTCCTTCGAATTGTGGTCAGTATCACCAAAGCAGATCTGCCATCGTCCCTTTAGGGCGCACAGCCCGTTCTCAGGGACTCCCAGAGGAGAGGTGCAAACGCACGAAATACTCCAGGAAGGTTTTAAATGCAGTTCACCTCTGGTCTAGGAGCAAGTTGCCACCGATGCTGGAATCTGTACAGGTCACAACAAGCGCTGGAGATTACAGTGAGCCAGGCCGCATCCCTGGAGGGAGAGCAAGCTACCCTCAGACTCTGGTGAAGAGCCATCGAGATTCCAAACATCAGCTTGCTCTCAATTCCCGCCTCCCTGCGGTAGGAAAGAGGTCGCTAAACTTGAAAAGGCTTCAGAAAAGATCGCCAAGGACGTTGCCGGGGTCGGTAGGGTTTGAGCTACAGGGAGAGGCCTAACAGGCTGGGGGGGGGGGCGGGGCTGTTTTCCCTGGAGCCTTGGAGTCTGAGGGGGTGATGTTTAATAAAATCACGAGAGACCAAGGTCCTTTTCCACAGGGTTTGGAGGGCAATGGTTGAAAGTGAGAGGGGGAAAGATATAGAAGGGACCTGAGGGGCAACTTTTTCACGCAGAGGGTGATGCGTGTGTGGATTGAGCTGCCAGAGGATGTGGAGGAGGCTGGTACAATTGCAACATTTAAAAAGCATCTGGATGGGTATGTGGGTTTAAACAGATGTTGGCTACTGGGACAAGATTAGGTTGGGATGTCTGATCACCGTGAACGGGTTGGACCGAAGGGTCTGTTTCCATGCCGTACAAAGTTATGACTGTACGTCGAGAGGATAGTGAAGAGGGTTCATGAGAATGGTTCCAATGGATTGATTGGAGGAGCTCACGGGTGAGGCTAGGACCTGAGGGCACAGTGTCAGAATAAAGGGGGCACCAACTGAAGACCGAGATGAGGAGGAATTTCTCCTCTGGGAGGGTTGGGAGTCTTTGGAACCCCTTGCCACAGAGAGCTGTGTGGCTGGTGGGGGAGGTTGCAGAGACCTCGTGTTGTATTTTTGGCCAATTCTTGAACTGTCAGGGAATCATGGGACAAACACAGAGAAGGGAGTGTTGGATGGCAGCGCAAAGGGCCCTTGGATTACTCAGCTTGAGAAGCCTGAGAGGAGACTCACCTAAGGTGCTCAAAATCCACAGTGGGTGGTGATTAAAAGAATCGGGCAAAGGCTGTTTATTCAACACTAAGCAGTTAGGATTTGGAACATGTTGAGCTTGGGGGGGAAGGTGGAGTCCGTACTGGCTTTCAAAGGGGAATGACATCATTCCTGAGAATCCAAGCTATGCAGAAAGGGTCTGGATGGCTCTTGCAGAGGGGCAGCATGGATGGAAAGGGCCGAATGGACTCCCCCGCCGTGCTGTAATCACAGAGAGGGAAAGGCCTCACACGCTTACATCACCCATAACTGGATCCTGCCCAGAGTCTTACAACCCCCTTGTAGACTGTCCACACACACAGGCTCACACTCACACACACTCATATACACGCTCACATTCATATATAGACACACACACACTCACACACACACTGGCTCAGACTCATATACACACACACACACGCTCACACTCATATATACACACACACACGCTTATACTCATATATACACACACACACGCTCACACTCATATATACACACACACGCTCACACATACTCACACTCATATATACACACACACACGCTTACACTCACATATAGACACACACACGCTCACACACACACACGCTCACACTCATATATACACACACACACACGCTCACACACTCTCACACTCATATATACACACACACACGCTTACACTCATATACACATACACACACGCTCACACACTCTCACACTCATATATACACACACACACGCTTACACTCATATATAGACACACACACGCTCACACACACACACACACACACTCACACTCACACATACTCATATACACGCTCACACACACACACAGGCTCACACTCATATATACACATACACACGCTCACACACACACTGGCTCACACTCATATATACACACACACGCTCACACTCATATATATATATACACACACACACACACAGGTTCACACTCATATATACACACACACACTCACACTCATATGTACACACACAGGCTCACACTCATATATACACACACACACTCACACACTCATATGTACACACACAGGCTCACACTCATATATACACACACACATGCTCACACTCATACACACACACAGGCTCACACTCATATACACACACACGCTCACACTCATATACACACACACACATGCTCACACACACACAGGCTCACACTCACACACACACACACACACACAGGCTCACACTCATATATACACACACACGCTCACACTCATACACACACACACACGCTAACACACACATACAGGCTCACACTCATATATACACACACACGCTCACACTCATACACACACACACACACTCACACACACATACAGGCTCACACTCATATATACACACACATGCTCACACTCATATATACACACACATGTGCTCACTCACACACACAGGCTCACACTCATATATACACACACACGCTCACACTCATATATATACACACTCACACACACACACACAGGCTCACACTCATATATACACACACGCTCACACGCACACACAGGCTCTCACTCAGATATATACACACACACGCTCACACTCATATATACACACACACGCGCTCACACACACACAGGCTCACACTCATATATATGCACACACAGGCTCACACTTATATACACACACACACATGCTCACACTCATATACACACACACACGCTCACACACACATACAGGCTCACACTTGTATATACACACACACGCTCACACTCATATATACACACACACACGCTCACACACACACACAGGCTCACACTCATATATATGCACACACAGGCTCACACTTATATATACACACACACAGGCTCACACTCATATATACACACACACACGCTCATACACACACACTCACACTCATATATATACACACTCTCACACACACGCAGGCTCACACTCATATATACACACACACGCTCACATGCACACACAGGCTCTCACTCAGATATATACACACACGCTCACACACACACAGTCTCACACACATATATATACACACACACACGCTCACACACACACAGGCTCACACTCATATGTACACACACACACGCTCACACTCAAATATACACACACACACTCACACTCATATATACACACACACACAGGTTCACACTCATATATGCACACACACACACTCACACACGCATACCGGCTCACACTCATATATACACACATACACAGGCTCACACTTGTATACACACACACACACTCACACACACATATACATGCTCACACTCATATATACACACACACACGCTCACACACACACAGGCTCATACTCATATATACACACACACACGCTCACACTCATATACACACACACACACGCTCACACTCATATATACACACACACACGCTCACACACACACACAGGCTCACACTCATATATACGCACACACGCTCACACTCATATGCACACACACACGCTCACACACACACAAGCTCACACTCATAAATACACACACACACACGCTCACACACACACACAGGCTTACACTCATATATACATACACACAGGCTCACGCTCATATATACACACACACACGCTCATACTCGCACACACACACGTGCTCACACTCATACACACACACACACACACTCACACTCATATATACACACACACAGGTTCACACTCATATATGCACACACACACACTCACACACGCACACAGGCTCACACTCATATATACACACATACACAGGCTCACACTTGTATACACACACATACACACACACTCACACACACTTATATACACGCTCACACTCATATACACACACACATGCTCACACACACACAGGCTCATACTCATATATACACACACACACGCTCACACTCATATACACACACACACACGCTCACACTCATATATACACACACACACGCTCACACACACACAGGCTCACACTCATATATACGCACACACGCTCACACTCATATGCACACACACGCTCACACACACACAAGCTCACACTCATATATACACACACACACACGCTCACACACACACACAGGCTTACACTCATATATACATACACACAGGCTCACGCTCATATATACACACACACACACGCTCATACTCGCACACACACACGTGCTTACACTCATACACACACGCTCACACTCATACACACACACGCTCACACTCATATATACACACATACACAGGCTCACACTTGTATACACACACACACATATACATGCTCACACTCATATATACACACACACACGCTCACACACACAGGCTCATACTCATATACACACACACACACGCTCACACACATATACACACACACACACGCTCACACTCATATATATACACACACACGCTCACACACACACACAGGCTCACACTCATATATACGCACACACGCTCACACTCATATGCACACACACACGCTCACACACACACAAGCTCACACTCATATATACACACACACACACACGCTCACACACACACACAGGCTTACACTCATATATACATACACACAGGCTCACGCTCATATATACACACACACACGCTCATACTCGCACACACACACGTGCTCACACTCATACACACACACACACACACTCACACTCATATATACACACACACAGGTTCACACTCATATATGTACACACACACTCACACACGCACACAGGCTCACACTCATATATACACACATACACAGGCTCACACTTGTATACACACACATACACACACACTCACACACACTTATATACACGCTCACACTCATATACACACACACACGCTCACACACACACAGGCTCATACTCATATATACACACACACGCTCACACTCATATACACACACACACACGCTCACACTCATATATACTCACACACACGCTCACACTCATATATACGCACACACGCTCATACTCATATGCACACACACACAAGCTCACACTCATATATACACACACACACACACACACACACGCGCACACACACACACAGGCTTACACTCATATATACATACACACAGGCTCACGCTCATATATACCCACACACACACGCTCATACTCGCACACACACACGTGCTCACACTCATACACACACGCTCACACTCATACACACACACGCTCCCACTCATATATACACACACACATGCTCACACTCATATGCACACACACGCTCACACTCATTCACACACATACACGCTCACACACACACACACATACACACGCTCATACACACACACATACGCTCACACATACACACGCTCACACTCATACACACTCACGCTCACACTCATACACACACACTCACACGCACAGGCTCACACTCATACACACACGCTCACACTCATACACACACACACGCTCATACTCATACACACACTCAAACACACACTCGCTCACATTCATAAACACACAGTCTCACACTCATACACACACACACTCATACACACATACACACACACACGCTCACACTCATACACACACACTCATACACACGCACACATGCTCACACACACACACACACTGTCATACACACATACACACACACACTCATACACACATACACACACACTCATACACACGCACACATGCTCACACACACTCTCATACACACACACACACACACACTGTCATACACACATACACACACACACTCATACACACATACACACACACACGCTCACACTCATACACACATACACACACACACGCTCACACTCATACACACACACTCATACACACGCTCACATGCCAAGTTTGGGAGGAGTTGATGTGGAATTGTATTGTTTTGAATGATTTCATGTGTGCACAGTGTGAACACTCCTGCTGCTGTAATCCTGAGCCCATCTTTGAGTGGCAGGCCGTGCTCCCAGCCTTTGGCACCTTTTGTCTTTATCGCCGTGGAGACTGGAGCATCAGAGGCGAGGGGGTGACCTTATGGAGATTGATCAAAGCGGGCGAACAGCCAAGGTCTTTTCCCTGGGCTGGGGTGTCCAGAACAAGAGGGGCGTAGGTTTAGGGTGCGAGGGGAAAGATTTAAAAAGGAGCCGAGGGGCAACTTTATCACACTAGAGAGCGGTGCGTGTATAGAACAAGGAAGTGGCGGAGGCTGGTACAATTACAACATTTAAAAGGCATCTGGATGGGTATATGAGTGACAAAAGTGGAGAGGGATAAGGGGCCAAGATGAATTTCGAATATCTGGTTGGCATAGGATGGGTCAGACCAATGAGTTTGCTTCCATGTTGTGCAACTCTATGGTTGGCATGGACGAGTTGGGCCGAAGGGTCTGTTTCCTGCTGTACAATTCCATGACTATAAGGAGCTTTCCCCTCGTCACATCAAACACTTTGAGTGGTTTTATTCATTAACGAGTGTGGGTGGCACTGGATAGGTACTTATTGCCCTTCTCTAATTGCCCCGCGGGCAGTTAGGATTCAAGAACCACGTTGCTATGGGCCTGACGTCATACCTAGGCCAGCCCAGGTGAGGATGGCAGTTTCCTTCCCTCAGATGGGCTTTCCCGACCACAAGTTCACGAGTCGTCACGGATCCTCTCGATTCCCGGGTATTTTCTTTTAGATTAGATTCCCTGCAGTGTGGAAACAGGCCCTTCAGCCCAACAGGCCCTCCAAACCGAACCCTCCGAAGAGTAAACCAGCCAGACCAATTTCCTTCCGGCTAACTTACTACGGGCAATCTAGCGTGGCCAATTCACCCTGACCTGCACATCTTTTGGACTGTGGGAGGAAACCGGAGCACCCGGAGGAAACCCGCGCAGACACGGGGGAGAATGTGCTAACTCCACACAGCCAGAGGCTGGAATCAAACCTGGGACCCTGGTGCTGTGAGGCAGCAGTGCTAACCACTGAGCCAATCATTGGATTTGCAGTTCTCCAAGCAATATCCCAATACTTTCATGGAGGACCCACCTTGAGGATATTTTGTGTTTCATTCCATTTATTTGTCCATTCTTTGGTCAGTTCCTCCACTCCAGCTTCATTTTTATTGAATTCAGATCGCACCATGGCAGGATTCAAACCCCGGGTCCCCGGATCGATAGGCCCCGAGCTAATACACACTACGCCATGTCCTCTCCGCACTGACCAGAGGAATTCATGGGGGATTTCACGGCCGAACGTTGACCTGGGGTCCGTGTGAACCTCCTCCACTCACCCCTGGAGGCGCCGTTATCGGAACTGAGAACCGGGACTGCTTTGAGTGTGGGTTCCCGTGCTCCAGAGAGGGACTTGCGCTTGTGTAGCGCCTCACACAACCCGTGGGCCAAAGGCCGACAGAGCGCTTTTGAAGCGCGCACTCTGACGAGCTTTGAGACTCCCTTGGGCTGAGAAAAGAGCTCAACTCCACTTGAGGCTGTACAGGATGTTGGTGAGGCCCTCTTCTGGTTCTGGTCACCCCGTTAGAAGCTGGAGAGGGTTCAGAATAGATTCACCAGGATGTTGCTGGCACTGGAGGGTTCGAGGTATAAAAATAAACTGGAAAGGCTGGGAATTTTTTGCCTCACCACAGGTTCAGAGGTGACCTTATTGCGGTTTGTAAAATCATGAGGGGTGTAGATAAGGTGAGTGAGAGACATCTTTTCTCTGCAGTGCTGGGGTTCAAAACTAAGGGGCATATTTTGAAGGCGAGAGGAGAAAGATTTTAAGAAAGCACAAGGGGCAACTTTTTTACACGGGGGCTGGTTCGTGTGTGGAGTGAACTCCCTGAGGAAGTGATGGATGCAGGTACAGTTACAACGTTTAAAAGACATTTGGATAAGGACATGGATAGGAAAGGTTTGGAGGGATATGAGCCAGAGGCTGGCAGGTGGGACTAGTTTAGTTTGGGATTACGGTCAGCGTGGGCTGGTTGGACTGAGGGGTCTTTTTCCTGTGCTGTATGACTCTATAAAATGCTGTATCCAATTTGCAAGTTCCCACAAGGGGCAGTGTGTGATGCTGAGCAGACCTCTTGTTCTTTTTGAAGTGATGCTGTTTGGAGGAATAAATATTGACCAGAATGAGTACCGGCCAGCTCTCCTGCAAAGACTCTTGTCAGGTTTAACCTCTCACCCAGAAAAAGGCGTGGCTGACAGTGCAGCACTTCCTCAACACAGACCGGGTTTTAAACCCCCATCGCAATAGCCTCAATACACACACATATACATTCACACACACACACATATACATTCACACACACACACATATACATATACACTCACACACACACACACATATACATTCACACACACACACATATACATTCACACACACACACACACATATACATTCACACACATACACACATATACATTCACACACACACACATATACACTCACACACACACACACACACATATACACTCACACACACACACACATATACATTCACACACACACACATATACATTCACACACACACACACATATACATTCACACACACACATACACATATACATTCACACACATACACATATACATTCACACACACACATATACATTCACACACACACATACACATATACATTCACACACACACACATATACATTCACACACACACACACACATATACATTCACACACATACACACATATACATTCACACACACACACACATACATTCACACACACACACACACATATACATATACATTCACACACACACACATATACATTCACACACACACATACACATATACATTCACACACACACACACATAAACATTCACACACACACACATATACATTCACACACACACACATACACATATACATTCACACACACACATATACATTCACACACACACACATACACATATACATTCACACACACACACACATATACATTCACACACACACACATATACATTCACACACACACACATATACATTCACACACACACACACATATACTTTCACACACACACACATATACATTCACACACACACACATACACATATACATTCACACACACACACATATACATTCACACACACACATACACATATACATTCACACACACACATATACATTCACACACACACACATATACATTCACACACACACACATACACATATACATTCACACACACACACATATACATTCACACACACACATACACATATACATTCACACACACACATATACATTCACACACACATACACATATACATTCACACACACACACACATATACATTCACACACACACACACATATACTTTCACACACACACACATACACATATACATTCACACACACACATATACATTCACACACACACACATACACATATACATTCACACACACACATATACTTTCACACATACACATATACTTTCACACACACACACATATACTTTCACACACACACATACACATATACATTCACACACACACATATACTTTCACACACACACACACATATACTTTCACACACACACACACACACACATATACATTCACACACACACAGACACATATACTTTCACACACACACATATACTTTCACACACACACATACACATATACTTTCACACACACACACATATACGTTCACACACACACATACACATATACATTCACACACACACACACATATACATTCACACACACACATACACATATACATTCACACACACACACATATACATTCACACACACACACACACACATATACATTCACACACACACATACACATATACTTTCACACACACACACATATACTTTCACACACACACATACACATATACATTCACACACACACACATACATTCACACACACACACATATACTTTCACACACACATATACTTTCACACACACACATATACACATATACTTTCACACACATACACACACACTCATATACTTTCACACACACACACATATACTTTCACACACACACACATATACACAAATACTTTCACCCACATACACACACACTTTCATACACACACACTTTCACACACACACATATACTTACACACACACATACATATACTTTCACACACATACACACACACATATACTTTCACACACACACACACGTACACATATACTTTCACGCACACATATACTTACACACACATACACACACTCTGTTCCACACACACACTTTCACACACATACACATACACTCTCACACACATACACACACAAAACACTTTCATACACACATATACTTTCACACACATACATACAAATACTTTCACACACATACACACACACTTTCACACACACACATATACTTACACACATACACACACACTCTCTTCCACACACACACATATACTTTCACACACATACACACACACTTTCACACACACACATATACTTACACACATACACACACACTCTCTTCCACACACACATACATACTTTCAGCCACACACACATATACTTTCACACACACACACATACTTTCATATACACACATTCTCTTTCACACACACACATATACTTTCACACACACACACACACACACACACACACACACACACACCACGGTGGCACAGTGGTTAGCACTGCTGCCTCACAGCGCCGGGTTCAATTCCCACCTCACACAACTGACTGTGTGGAGTTTGCACGTTCTCCCCGTGTCTGCGTGGGTTTCCTCCGGGTGCTCCGGTTTCCTCCCACAGTCCAAAGATGTGCGGGTTAGGTGAATTGACCATGATAAAAATTGCCTGTAGTGTTAGGTGAAGGGGCAAATGTAGGGGAATGGGTCTCGGTGGGTTGCTCTTCAGAGGGTCGGTGTGGACGTGTTGGGCCGAATGGTCTGTTTCCACACAGTAAGTAATCTAATCTAATCTAAATCATTATACACAGTCTCCTACAAGCACACACACTCTCCCACATACATATACTCGCACACACACACACACACACACAGAAAGACAGATTCCTGATTCTATCTATTGTGGCATGTCCAGGAGAGGATGAATACCGTTGAGCTATAACTAGCCGAATGCAAACTCTGATCTGCATCAGATGCTGATAGTTTAGTCAGTCTGTAAGCAAGTTGAATGCTGACCCTGTGCTGTGTATGGGATTCGATGCACTCTGTGCTAGATTGTCATGGACTTTATCCTATGCTACATAATTGACATGGACGAAAATTACAGGATGAAAATGACCACTGTCTCTTGCAGTTTGACGCCCAGTCTTGGGGTTAAGCACACAGGAAGTAAACAGAGACACAAATCACAATCATGTACCTCTCCACTGCCACTGGGATCACTGCATTGCACCGCAAACTCCGAACCAAGGATGACCCCCAGCAAATTCCCCGAAACATTAGCAGAGTTTCACACTGTTGGAGGTGGGAAATCAGCCACAAACTAAATGGGCCGAGGAGTGGCAGATGGGAGTTTAATTTAGATAAACGCGAGGCGCTGCGTTTTGGGAAGGTAAATCAGGGCAGGACTTACACACATAACAGTAGGGTCATGGGGTGTGTTGCTAAACAAATGGACCTTGGGGTTGCAGGTTGACAATGTAAGTTGCAGGTAGCCATGATATGGAGGAGTTGATGTTGGACCCCGGGGTGGACAGATTTAAAATTCACACAAAACCAGGTTAGAGTCCAACAGGTTTATTTGGAAGCACTAGCTTTCCGAGCGTCGCTCCTTCATCAGGTGGTTTGTGGAACAGAACCATAATTTATAACAAAAGGATTACAATTTCATGGAACTGTAGTGATATATGAAACAAATCTTTCATCTTTTCGAATGGGATAAGTTAGTTTCGGTTCTTCAATATGTAAATCCCAGAACTTATTTCAAGTTACATTCTCAAGATAGCTTTAGCGTTTCGAACAATAGGTGCCATCTCAGCTCAGACAATGTGCTGAAAAGTGTGAGGTTAAAGATTAGATTAGATTCCCTACGGTGTGGAAACAGGCCCTTCAGCCCAACCAGTCCACACCGACCCTCCGAAAAGTAACCCACCCAGACCCATTTCCCTCTGACTAATGCACCTAACACTACGGGGAATTTAGCGTGGCCAATCCACCCTAACCTGCACATCCCTGAACACTATGGGTAATTTAGCATGGCCAATCCACCCTAACCTGCACATCCCTGAACACTATGGGAAATTTAGCACGGCCAATTCACCCTAACCTGCACATCCCTGAACACTATGGGTAATTTAGCACGGCCAATCCACCCTAACCTGCACATCCCTGAGCACTGTGGGTAATTTACCATGGCCAATTCACCTGCCCTGCACATCTTTGGACTGTGGGAGGAAACTGGAGCACCCGGAGGAAACCCACGCAGACACGGGGAGAATGTGCAAACTCCACACAGACAGTCGCCCGAGGCTGGAATCCGAACCTGGGTGCCTGGTGCTGTGAGGCAGCAGTGCTAACCACTGAGCCACCCAGTTAGTGTCCCAGTGTTGAGTCATACTGGTTCTATTTCTTAAGTGGGACCTACAGAATCTTAGATAGATTTATGCAGGTTTTTTGAGCAAAATAAAACGTAATTCTGCAAATACAAATCTAATACCCCACAAACGTATGCGTGTGCGCGTGCAGTGTGAGTGTGTGCATGTGAGTGTGAGTGCATATGAGAGAGTCTGTGTGTGTGTGTGTGTAAGTTTGGCCAAGTGTGTTTATGTGAGTGATGGGGTCTAAGCCTGTCAGAGGGTGCGTGCGTGGGTGTGGGTGGGTGCAGGAGGTGTGCGTATGAGAGAGAGCTTGTGTAAGAGAGAGGGTCTGCGTAGAAGTGTGTGTGTGTATGTGTGTGAGTGTGTATGTAGAAGTGTGTGAGTGTGTGTGAGAGAGAGTGTATAGTGCAGTGGGGTCCTGCCTTCTTCATCCTGCGCTCTCACAGGAATTTCTCCTCAATGGTGCTACATGTGAGCATCACGGTTGGAGAGAGTGGGTGTGGGGACAATTGAGTGGGGGGGCTGCTTTGTCCCTGGATGGTGTCGAGCTTCTCGAGTGTTGTTGAGCTGCTCCCCCCCCACATCCAGGGCAAGTGGGGAGTATTCCCTCACACCCTCCTGACTTGGGCCTTGTCGATGGTGGGGTCAGGCTTTAGCGGGGGTCAGGAGGGGAGTTACTCGCTGCAGGATTCCCAGTAACCACTGTGTTTACATGGGCTGCTCCAGTTCAATGGTAACCCCCAGGATGAGGTCAAACAAAAAGCAGTAAGTTAGTCGCAGTTAATGTACAACTTTTCTTGGAGATCCTTGTTCAGTCAGCTTGCTTCGGGCTGCCCGATGACAAACAGCATTGCAGCTGAGCAAATACAGTCACACCTTTTAGTTTGAATGTGATTGTAAACCACACACACACAGACTCACACACACAGACAGACACACACACACACAGACTCACACACACGCACACACACACACACACACAGACACGTGCGCGCACCCACAGACACACACAGACTCACGCACACAGACACACTCACAGACAGACACGTGCACACACAGACAGACAGACACACACAGACTCACGCACACAGACACACACACACAGACAGACACGCGTGCACACACACACAGACAGACACAGACTCACGCACACAGACACGCGCGCACACACAGACAGACACACACAGACTCACAGACACACGCGCACACACACAGACACACACAGACATGCGCGCACACACACAGACACACAGACACAGACAGTCACACACACAGACAGACACAGACACACACACAGACTCACACACACAGACACGCGCGCACACACAGACAGACACACACGCACACACACAGACACACACAGACATGCGCGCACACACACAGACACACACACACAGACAGTCACACACACAGACAGACAGACACACACACACACACACACACAGACTCACACACACACAAACACACAGACTCACATGCAGACACATATAATACGCACACACTGCCTCCAATAGTGATCCCATTGCTTTGATCTGGGAGTGTTTGATGGAGAACAGTGGAGAGAGAGCTTTACTCTGTATCTAACCCTGTGCTGTCCCTGTCCCGGGAGTGTTTGATGGGGGACAGTGTAGAGAGAGCTTTACTCTGTATCTAACCCTGTGCTGTCCCTGTCCTGGGAGTGTTTGATGGGGGACAGTGTAGAGAGAACTTTACTCTGTATCTAACCCTGTGCTGTCCCTGTCCTGGGAGTGTTTGATGGGGGACAGTGTAGAGAGAGCTTTACTCTGTATCTAACCCCGTGCTGTCCCTGTCCTGGGAGTGTTTGATGGGGGGACAGTGTAGAGGGAACTTTACTCTGTATCTAACCCCATGCTGTCCCTGTCCTGGGAGTGTTTGATGGGGGACAGTGTAGAGCGAGCTTTACTCTGTATCTAACCCTGTGCTGTCCCTGTCCTGGGAGTGTTTGATCGGGGACAGTGTAGAGCATGCTTTACTCTGTATCTAACCCCGTGCTGTCCCTGTCCTGGGGAGTGTTTGATGGGGGACAGTGTAGAGGGAGCTTTACTCTGTATCTAACCCTGTGCCCGTCCTGGGAGTGTTTGATGGGGGACAGTGTAGAGGGAGCTTTACTCTGTATATAACCCCGTGCTGTCCCTGTCCTGGGAGTGTTTGATGGGGGACAGTGTAGAGAGAGCTTTACTCTGTATCTAACCCGTGCTGTCCCAGTCCTGGGAATGTTTGATGGGGGATAGTGTAGAGAGAGCTTTACTCTGTATCTAACCCCGTGCTGTCCCTGCCCTGGGAGTGTTTGATGGGGAATAGTGTAGAGAGAGCTTTACTCTGTATCTAACCCTGTGCTGTCCCTGTCCTGGGACTGTTTGATGGGGAACAGTGTAGAGCGAGCTTTACTCTGTATCTAACCCCGTGCTGTCCCTGTCCTGAGGAATGTTTGATGGGGGAACAGTGTAGAGGGAGCTTTACTCTGTATCTAACCCCGTGCTGTCCCTGTCCTGGGAGTGTTTGATGGGGGACAGTGTAGAGGGAGCTTTACTCTGTATCTAACCCTGTGCTGTCCCTGTCCTGGGAGTGTTTGATGGGGGGACAGTGTAGAGCGAGCTTTACTCTGTATCTAACCCCGTGCTGTCTCTGTCCTGGGGAGTGTTTGATGGGGGGGACAGCGTAGAGAGAGCTTTACTCCGTGCAGAATCTATACGCCGGCAGACCTGGGAAATGCCAAGTTTTCTGCTCAGCCGCTCGGACCAAATCTGGCCCGCACGAGAACAAACTTAGCAGGGAGTGGATTTTCCACGTCCTTCCTGTATTTTATTGAGTGAACATTTACACCAGTAAGTATTTCCAAGGGAGTTTGCACGCTTGTGTGCAGCGAAGGGGGGATTGCCCGGGAAATATACAGCACAAAAAAACAACAGCGAATCAAAAATCATCGAGCATCGGGGAAAACTCTCGGTCCGCAACACGAATAAGGTTCGGCTGAGGGGACCGGCCGTGGTTAGGTTGGAATGACACCCGTTGCAAAGAGGATGATCAGAGTTAGGATAATGACCACGATCACGACGAGAATGATGATCATCTTCGTGTTCTTCCACCAGTACTTCCTCGCCACTTTCTGCGATGTGGTCTTGAAATGTTCCGACTGCAAGAGAACGTGGAAGCGATCAGTGCCCGCCGATCCGCCGAGAGGCTGTTCAGCCCTTTCAGGGCCGTGCTAGCTGCCCCCCTTAACTTCCGCTCCTGAGATCTGTGGGCTAGCATTCCACCCCCTCACCACCCCGCCATCCCCTCCAAGTTGTGAAAACAAGCCTTTTTCCTGGCTAACCTGACATGGGAACACCACCACCAGAGCAAGTTCCCCTCCGAGCCCCTCACCTCACCATCCCGACTGGTCGGCCGTTCCCTCAGTGCCGCTGGGTCAGAATCCTGGGACTCCCTCCCTAACGGCACTCTGTTGCAGGAGTTGGGGGGGGGGGGTCCCTGCACTAAACCAACCCTCTCAAAGAGTCTTCAGGTACAGTTGCCATTATGAGGTCGGGGTAGATGGTACCAAGAACTGAATTATGGCAATTTATCAGTCTCCAGGAAAGATGGGGATCATAAAAGGACCAGATGTAATGAAATAAATGATAAGACAAACTACAATGAAAGTTAGGTAAGATATGACAAAGAGAGTTAAGGGATTGAAAATGATTTACAGTAGAGTGCAAACTGGAGGGTTTAATTAAAATAAAACTGGTTTAAATGAGAAAGCGAACACCTTGCTCACTTGACGGTCTCCTTATCTGAGGAGGGACGTTCTGGCGATGGAAGGAGGGCATCAAAGGGTTTCCCAGACGGATTCCTGGTTCTGACAGATGGAGAGAGACCGGATCAGATTATATTCACCGGGAGTTCAAAGGAGATAAGGGGCAGTGGAAGTCTTATACAAACCTATCAAATTCTGACAGGGACGAGACAGGGGAAAGGATGTGGAGAAAGTGAGGAGTGCGGATGCTGGAGATCGGAATCAAGTGTGGGGGTGCGGGAAAAGCACGGCAGGTCAGGCAGTATCGGAGGAGCGGGAGAATCGACAGTTTGGGCAAAAGCTCTTCATCAGCAATAGAGGGAGTTGGCTGTGCTAAATTACCCACAGAGATGTGAAGGTTAGGGTGGATTGGCCGTGCTAAATTACCCATAGTGCTCAGGGATGCGCAGGTTAGGGTGGATTGGCCGTGCTAAATTACCCATAGTACTCAGGGATGTGCAGGTTAGGGTGGATTGGCCATGCTAAATTACCCATAGTGTTCAGGGATGTGCAGGTTAGGGTGGATTGGCCATGCTAAATTACCCATAGTGCTCAGGGATGTGCAGGTTAGGGTGGATTGGCCATGCTAAATTACCCATAGTGTTCAGAGATGTGCAGGTTAGGGTGGATTGGCCATGCTAAATTACCCATAGTGCTCAGGGATGTGTAGGTTAGGGTGGATTGGCCGTGCTAAATTGCCCACAGTGCCCAGGGACGTGCAGGTTAGGGTGGATTGGCCATGCTAAATTGCCCATAGTTCTCAGGGATGTGCAGGTTAGGGTGGATTGGCCATGCTAAATTACCCATATTGCTCAGGGATGTGCAGGTTAGGGTGGATTGGCCATGCTAAATTACCCATAGTGCTCAGGGATGTGTAGGTTAGGGTGGATTGGCCGTGCTAAATTGCCCACAGTGCCCTGGGACGTGCAGGTTAGGGTGGATTGGCCATGCTAAATTGCCCATAGTTCTCAGGGATGTGCAGGTTAGGGTGGATTGGCCGTGCTAAATTACCCACAGTGCCCAGGGTTGTGCAGATTAGGATGGATAGGCTGTGCTGTATTCCTGATGAAGGGCTTTTACCCAAAATGTTAATTTTCCTGCCCCTCGGATGCTGCCTGACCTGCTGTGCTTTTCCAGCACCACTCTAATCTCGACTCTGGTTTCCAGTATCTGCAGTCCTTGTTTTTACCCTGTGCTAAATTAGTCACTGTGCCCGGGGATGTGCAGGTTGGGGTGGATTAACCGTGCTAAATTACCCAAAGTGCCCAGGGATATGCAGGTTAGGGAAGATTGGCCATGCTAAATTACCTATAGTGCTCAGGGATGTGCAGGTTAGGGAAGATTGGCCGTGCTAAATTACCTATAGTGCTCAGGGATATGCAGGTTAGGGTGGATTGGCCGTGCTAAATTACCTATAGTGCTCAGGGATATGCAGGTTAGGGAAGATTGGCCATGCTAAATTACCCAAAGTGCCCAGGGATATGCAGGTTAGGGAAGATTGGCCATGCTAAATTACCCAAAGTGCCCAGGGATATGCAGGTTAGGGAAGATTGGCCATGCTAAATTACCTAGGAGAAAGTGAGGACTACAGATGCTGGAGATCAGAGTCGAGAATGTGGTGCTGGAAAAGCACAGCAGGTCAGGCAGCATCTGAGGAGCAGGAGAGTCGACGTTTCGGGCAAAAGCCCTTCATCCGGAATGTTCCCTGGGGGTGGGGAGTCCAGAACTGGGGAGGGTGGGGGAGGGTGGGGGGTAGTGGGGGCGCGGGGCGTTACAGTCCAAGGAGACAGGGTAAGACTGAAATGAGGAGAAGGAGTTGGCTATAAAATGGGGGAACAGGGATGGTCCGCCCATGATCAGATTGATAGCAGAACAGGCCCAAAGGGCTGAATGGCCAACTCCAGCTCCAATTTTCAACGTTTCTTTCGAAAGACAAGCTCTGCCCTTTCTACACAGGCTTACTGAGCCTTGTGAATACCCCACTTCCCCTTTCTCACTAACCCTGAGAGTGAGAAGTAGGCCGAGATGTAGCGGAGTCGACCCTCAGATATTTCTTGATGATGTGTTAAATATAACGCTAAGACACATAGGGCTTTGTTTAATGAAGTACCCAGAGCACTTATAAAGGGAAACTGCTCAGAGACAGCTCGTCACCTAGGAAGTAGCCATGTTGAATGCTGCATTCTGGGGACAAACCTGGTATTGAGAAAATTATTCCCGTCTAATTTTGTCCTTGCAATCTTATTGCCTCTCCTGGTGGAGTCGCGAAATGGTAGATTGTGTAAACACAGAGCTTAGGCAAATATACAGCAAGGGCAAAGTAGATGGGGAATTTCAGTTGTTACTCAGAATTTCTTGAGGGTGTCTGGGACAGAAGTTTGGAAAAACATTTATGATATATGTAAAGAAAATTAGTGGTAAAGCGCGACGTGGGTCTCTGAAATGGTGGTGATAATGTCAATGGAAATAAGGATTTAACAATATATTTGGGCAACAGATTTCGACAGCTGCTCAAGAGACCAGAACTCGTCTCTGTTTCGAGTGCGGGTCTTGCTTCAGCCTCTTCAATCTCAGGGAGCAATTGAGTGAACCGACTGTCATACGGCCCCCCCAGCAGCAGGTGGCGATGGTGAGAAAGGGGCAAAGACAGAGTGCCAAAGTCCAAGGAGAGCTGGTAGACAGACAGGGATTTACTCCTCGAACATAACCCACGTGGTCAAATGGTTGTAAACAGTTCCTTGCTAATCCTTAACTTTCCTTCCTTGTGTGATATGACCAGATGCTCGTGGAATAAAGCATCCTGCTTCAGGATCATTGGGCTGGACGTGAGTTCAGATCTCACTGTACCTCGTCCGAGTGAAGTATACCCTTCCTCAAACATGAAGGTCACACCGCTAATGTCCAAAATATCCCAGAGTTACACTGTGTTGACCTACCAGGGACACAACGTGACCTTTGAATGTGGAAGGTTGTGAGGGAGGGTCAGCACTTAACCTTCTTCTTTCCTGAGCGTGGTTCCAAGGGCTCAGAGGATTGTAACCGTTCTTGGTAAAGCTGAAGACAATGGTCGCGAACAAGTAAATAGAAAGGAGCAGGATTAGGCCACTCAGCCTCCCTCAAGACTACCCCCGCCATTAGCAGCGCTCAGGCCTCATCGAAGGCCTGAACTCCACTTTTTTCGCCCGCTCCCTCGTATCCCTCAGTTTCCCCGAGGGACCAACAGTCTCAGCTTTAAATCGGTTCAACAATGGAGCGTCCGCCGGCCTCCGGGACAGGGATGTCCGAAGATTCACCGCTGTGTCAAACAAAAGAATCGCTCCTCAGCTCAATCCAAAATGGCCGCCCTTTCATCTTCGGACTGGCCCCCCCCCCCCCTCGCCTGACACCTGCCACATTCCAGGCGAACTCAAAGTCTCTCACCCTTCCAAGGTTTCTCAAGATTCCCGTTCTTCTGAATGCCAAAAGACGCAGACCCAGTTCGCTCGGTCGCGGGATACCCTTGGGGACGAATCTTCACTGTGTCACCTCCCGAGTTAAGCATATCCCTCCCGTAACTACTGATTACTGAGCGTGTCAACCTGGGGTATTTTGTACAGTTCCAGTTTGACCTTTAAATGTAGGGAAGGGTATACTTCACTCGGACGAGTTACCATGTAGTGTGACATGACATCTGAACACATTTTGAAAAAGCAAATCAGAGCATGACTTTTACGCTTAACAACTGGGGAGTGTTGCTGAAGAAAGAGACCTTGGAGTGCAGGTTCATAGCTCCTTGAAAGTGGAGTCGCAGGTAGATAGGATAGTGAAGAAGGCGTTTGGTATGCTTTCCTTTATTGGGCAGAGTATTGAGTACAGGAGTTGGGAGGTCATGTTGCGGCTGGACAGGACATTGGTTAGGCCACTGTTGGAATATTGCGTGCAATTCTGATCTCCTTCCTATTGGAAAGATGTTGTGAAACTTGAAAGGGTTCAGAAAAGATTGACAAGGATGTTGGAGGTTTTGAGTTATCGGGAGAGGTTGAATAGGCTGGGGCTGTTTTCCCTGGAGCATCGGAGGCTGAGGGGTGACCTTATAGAGGTTTACAAAATCATGAGGGGGCATGGATAGGGTAAATAGACAAAGTTAAAAATCACACAACACCAGGTTATAGTCCAACAGGTTTAATTGGAAGTACACTTGCTTTTGGAGCGATGCTCCTTCATCAGCTGATAGGACTATAACCTGGTGTTGTGTGATTTTTAACTTTGTACACCCCAGTCCAACACCGGCATCTCCAAATTGTAAGTAAAGAAGGTCTTTTCCCTGGGGTGGGGGAGTCCAGAACTAGAGGGGCACAGGTTAAGGGTGAGAGGGGAAAGGGACCTGAGGGGCAACGTTTTCATGCAGAGGGTGGTGGGTGTATGGAATGAGCTGCCAGAGGAAGTGGTGGAGGCTGGTACATTAAATAGGCATCTGGATGGGTATAGGAAGGGTTGAGAGGGCTTTGGGGCAAGTGCTGGCAAACGGGACGAGCTTGAGTCAGGTCGGCATGGACGGATCGGACTGAAGGATGTGTTTCCATGCTGTACCTCTGTATGACTCTATGACACGTCCAGCCCATAGATTGTGAAGCAGCGTGCTTTATTCCACCGGCACTTGGTCAGTTTGGAAGATCAAGTACAGGTGGGAATTAGACAGTGAACGGCAGAATCCTTCAGAGTATTGATACGCAGAGGGATCTGGGTGTGCAGGTCCACAGATCACTGAAGGTGGTAGTGGAGGTAGATAAGGTAGTGAAGAAGGCTTAAGGCACGCTCGCCTTCATCAGAAGGGGCATTCAGTATGAGGAGAGACAAATTATGCTGCAGTTTTATAGAACTTTAGTTAGGCCACATTTGGAATATTGCGGACAGTGCTGGTCACCACGCGACCAGAAGGTAGTGGATGCTTTGGAGAGGGTACAGAGAAGGTTTACCTGGAAATGGGGGATTTTAGCGATGAAGAAAAGTCAGACAGACCGGGTTTGTTTTCACGAGAACGCAGGAAGTTGAAGGGCGACCTGACAGGAGATTGTGAATGGCATGGAGAGAGTGGAAAGTACGAGTGGGCAGAGGGGTCAGTTACCGGGGGACACAGAGTCAAGGTGGGGGTGAGTGTAAAAGAGATGGACCAGGCGAGTTTTTCACAGCAAGGTTGGTGAGTGTCTACTGCCAGAGGAGGTTGTAGAAGCAGGCAACAGCAGCGCTCATGAAGCACCTGGACGTATAGGAAGGGAATAGAGGGATACGGATCCTGTAAGTGAAGACAGTTTTAGTATGGAAGGGCAAAATGTGCTGGCGCAAGCTTGGAGGGCTGAAGGGCCTGTTCCTGTGCTGTATTCTTCTGGTCATTACAAACAGAAAAATGAAGGTTAAATGAGGAACTATTTACATTATGTATAACAATTGACCATGTGGGTTATGTTTGACAAGGACTGGACTCCCCTCCTGGATAAAAGACACTCTGCCCCTTGCTCTTTTCTCACCAGCGCCACCTGTGGCTGGAGGTCGCAGTCCTGTGGGTTCACCCGATCGTTCTCCTCGGCCCAACCCAGCTTGACGGTCGCCATCTTACGCTGGCTTGGAGGTCCTCGGTCTTGTCCATGAGATCGTCCAGTTTCTCGCCACGGGCCAGGATCCTGTCGACGTTCTCCGACATGATGGTCTTGACACCTTCCACATCACTCTGGAGGGTCCTGACACGATCCTGCGACACCCGGCCTTCCTCCTAACAAAATAATAGCACACAAACAGTCAATGGGGGGGAGAGTCATGAGAGAGGGGGGCAATAAATCGTCAAGCAAATGGAAGACAATTTCCAAAGCAGTTAATCTGCTGCCAAACCGCAGAATCAATCAAGCCTCCGGCCTGTGAACAATAGGACTAATAAATTAAACTGCATTTATTTCAACGCAAGGGGCCTAACAGGGAAGGCAGATGAACTCAGGGCATGGTTAGGAACATGGGACTGGGATATCATAGCAATTACGGAAACATGGCTCAGGGATGGGCAGGACTGGCAGCTTAATGTTCCAGGATACAAATGCTACAGGAAGGATAGAAAGGGAGGCAAGAGAGGAGAGGGAGTGGTATTTTTGATAAGGGATAGCATTCCAGCTGTGCTGAGGGAGGATATTCCCGGAAATACATCCAGGGAAGTTATTTGGGTGGAACTGAGAAATAAGAAAGGGATGATCACCTTATTGGGATTGTATTATAGACCCCCCAATAGTCAGAGGGAAATTGAGAAACAAACTTGTAAGGAGATCTCAGCTATCTGTAAGAATAATAGGGTAGTTATGGTAGGGGATTTTAACTTTCCAAACATCGACTGGGACTGCCATAGTGTTAAAGGTTTAGATGGAGAGGAATTTCTTAAGTGTGTACAAGACAATTTTCTGATTCAGTACGTGGATGTACCTACAAGAGAAGGTGCAAAACTTGACCTACTCTTGGGAAATAAGGCAGGGCAGGTGACTGAGGTGTCAGTGGGGGAGCACTTTGGGGCCAGCGACCATAATTCTATTAGATTTAAAATAGTGATGGAAAAGGATAGACCAGATCTAAAAGTTGATGTTCTAAATGGAAGAAAGGCCAATTTTGACGGTATTAGGCAAGATCTTTCGAAAGCTGATTGGAGGCAGATGTTCGCAGGTAAAGGGACGGCTGGAAAATGGGAAGCCTTCAGAAATGAGATAACGAGAATCCAGAGAAAGTATATTCCTGTCAGGGTGAAAGGAAAGGCTGGGAGGTATAGGGAATGCTGGATGACTAAAGAAATTGAGGGTTTGGTTAAGAAAAAGAAGGAAGCATATGTCAGGTATAGACAGGATAGATCGAGTGATTCCTTAGAAGAGTATAAAGGAAGTAGGAGTATACTTAAGAGGGAAATCGGGAGGGCAAAACGGGGACATGAGATAGCTTTGGCAAATAGAATTAAGGAGAATCCAAAGGGTTTTTACAAATATATTAAGGACAAAGGTTAACTAGGGAGAGAATAGAGCCCCTCAAAGATCAGCAAGGCGGCCTTTGTGTGGAGCCACAGAAAATGGGGGAGATAAGTAAAATGAATATTTTACATCAGTATTTACTGTGGAAAAGGATATGGAAGATATAGACTGTAGGGAAATAGATGGTGACATCTTGCAAAATGTCCAGACTACAGAGGAGGAAGTGCTGGGTGTCTTGAAACAGTTAAAAGTGGATAAATCCACAGGACCTGATCAGGTGTACCCGAGAACCCGGTGGGAAGCCAGAGAAGTGATTGCTGGGCCTCTTGCTGAGATATTTGTATCATCGATAGTGACAGGTGAGGTGCCGGAAGACTGGAGGTTGGCAAACGTGGTGCCACTGTTTAAGAAGGGCGGTAAAGACAAGCCAGGGAACTATAGACCGGTGAGCCTGACCTCCATGGTGGGCAAGTTGTTGGAGGGAATCCTGAGGGACAGGATGTACATGTATTTGGAAAGGCAAGGACTGATTCGGGATAGTCAACATGGCTTTGTGTGTGGGAAATCATGTCTCACAAACTTGATTGAGTTTTTTGAAGAAGTAACAAAGAGGATTGATGAGGGCAGAGCAGAAGATGTGATCTATATGGACTTCAGTAAGGCGTTCGACAAGGTACCCCATGGGAGACTGATTAACAAGGTTAGATCTCATGGAATACAGGGAGAACTAGCCATTTGGATACAGAACTGGCTCAAAGGTAGAAGACAGAGGGTGGTGGTGGAGGGTTGTTTTTCAGACTGGAGACCTGTGACCACAAAAATCGGTGCAGGGCCCTCTACTTTTTGTCATTTCCATAAATGATTTGGATGCGAGCATAAGAGATACAGTTAATAAGTTTGCAGAGGACACCAAAATTGGAGGTGTAGTGGACAGCGAAGAGGATTACCTCAGATTACAACAGGATCTGGACCAGATGGGCCAATGGGCTGAGAAGTGGCAGATGGAGTTTAATTCAGATAAATGCGAGGTGCTGCATTTTGGGAAAGCAAATCTTAGCAGGACTTATACACTTAATGGTAAGGTCCTAGGGAGTGTTGCTGAACAAAGAGACCTTGGAGTGCAGGTTCATTGCTCCTTGAAAGTGGAGTCGCAGGTAGATAGGATAGTGAAGAAGGTGTTTGGTATGCTTTCCTTTATTGGTCAGAGTATTGAGTACAGGAGTTGGGAGGTCATGTTGCGGCTGTACAGGACATTGGTTAGGCCACTGTTGGAATATTACGTGCAATTCTGGTCTTCTTCCTATCGGAAAGATGTTGTGAAACTTGAAAGGGTTCAGAACAGATTTACAAAGATGTTGCCAGGGTTGGAGGATCTGAGCTACAGGGAGATGCTGAATAGGCTGGGGCTGTTTTCCCTGGAGCGTCGGAGGCTGAGGGGTGATCTTATAGAGGTTTACAAAATTATGAGGTGCATGGATAGGGTAAATAGGCAAAGTCTTTTCCCTGGGGTGGGAGAATCCAAAACTAGAGGGGCATAGGTTTAGGGTGAGAGGGGAAAGATATAAAAGAGACCTAAGGGGCAACTTTTTCACACAGAGGGTGGTACGTGTATGGAATGAGCTGCCAGAGGATGTGGTGGGGGCTGGTACAATTGCAACATTTAAGAGGCATTTGGATGGGTATATGAATAGGAAGGGTTTGGAGGGATATGGGCCGGGTGCTGGCAGGCAGGTGGGACTAGATTGGGTTGGGATATCTGGTCAGCACGGACAGGTTGGACCGAAGGGTCTGTTTCCATGCTGTACATCTCTATGACTCTATAACAGCCGTCCTCCAAGTTCCGCCCAGCAACAACTCTGAATTATTCGTGTGCTGTGAAAGCGCCACAGGTTGGGAATGTGGTTCTGTCAGAAGAAAATATTCACCCTCCCCTCAGCCTTGCCAACTTCCCAGTCAGAAAGGGCAGAAACTGGAACAAGAGCTTGCATTCGCATAGTTTCTTGAGCGTGGGGAATTTCCCAAGGGAAAGAGGAACACTCGACGTGTTTCCCTCTGGGTTTGATTGTGTCGGTCTGAAACTGATCCAGGCTCACCGCACTCGACTCGTTACACCTGGGCGTTGACCCAGAAGGAAGTGAAGATGCTGGGAAGTGGTAAGCTGGAAGCATGGGAGTAGTCACTTTGACCCAGAACTCTATAAATAACGTTTCTGCATATTTGGAAACGGCATCATCTTCTGCGTTGCTCCAGGCAAAATCAAAGCAAGACAAAATAAAAAGGACTGAGGAACAGCCAAAGCAGAGGTTTTTTTTCAGATTAGATTGCTTACTGTGTGCCCTTCAGCCCAACATACCCACACTGCCCTCTGAAGAGCAACCCACCCAGACTCAATCCCCTACATTTACCCCTTCACCTAACACTATGGGTAATTTAGCATGGCCAATTCACCTTAACCTGCACATTTTTGGACTGTGGGAGGAAACCGGAGCACCCGGAGGAAACCCACACAGACACGGGGAGAATGTGCAAACTCCACACAGTCAGTCGCCTGAGGTGGGAATTGAACCCGGGTCTCTGGCACTGTGAGGCAGCAGTGCTAACCACTACACCACCGAGCTGCCCATATTGTGCTAGTCAAATCTGAAATAGGGGCGGCCAATGCCGTCTGTGAATCCTCATGTTGTTGGGGGGGGGTGCCACTTTCCACACAGCAAGATCCCACGAATGACAACAAGGCAAACTACTCTGGCATTTTCTTTCAAGGTGGGGGGGGGGGGCTTTGAGGGATGAATGTTGGCCAAGACACAGAGAGAGAGAGGAAAGGCAGGACACCCCCACTCTCCCTTACCACCTTCGAATAGCCTGAATACTTTCCACCCACAGAATAATACAGCAGTTGATACAGATGATAGGCCATCCTCTGCTCTGAGCACCAGAGGTTAGCCAAAGATGGAGAACTGGTTTGGCAGGAAGGTTGGTTTCTGTTTATTCCCAGTGATGTTACCTCACTGATGTTCAAAGATTACCGTAAGATTTCAACCTTTCTGCTTCCTTCCTTTATAGAGACATAGAGATGTACAGCACAGAAAGAGACCCTTCGGCCCAACCCGTCCATGCTGACCCAGATATCCCAACCCAATCTAGTCCCACCTGCCAGCACCCGGCCCATATCCCTCCAAACCCTTCCTATTCATATACCCATCCAGATGCCTTTTAAATGCTGTCATTGTACCAGCCCCCACCACTTCCTCTGGCAGCTCATTCCATACACGTACCACCCTCTGTGTGACAAAGTTGCCCCTTAGGTCTCTTTTATATCTTTCCCCCTCTCACCCTAAACCTATACCCCTCTAGTTCTAGACTCCCCCAACCCAGGGAAAAGACCGTGTCTATTTACCCTATCCATGCTCCCTCATGATTTTATAAACCTCTATAAGGTCACCCCTCAGCCTCCGACACTCCAGGGAAAACAACCCCAGCCTGTTCAGCCTCTCCCTGTAGCTCAAACCCTCCAACATCCTTGTCAATCTTTTCTGAACCCTTTCAAGTTTCACACCGTCCTTCCAATAGGAAGACCAGAATTGCACGCAATATTCCAACAATATCCTGTACAGCCGCAACATGACCTCCCAACTCCTGTACTCAATACTCTGACCAATAAAGGAAAGCATACCAAACACCTTCTTCACTATCCTATCGACCTGCGACTCCACTTTCAAGGAGCTATGAACCTGCCCTCCAAGGTCCCTTTGTGGATTTCTTTCTGAAACAGAGTTGCACACAGTCTTCTAAGTGCTCCATATAGTTTGACATAACTTTACCTTTCAACTCTAGCCCACTACAGGTATCACTGCTCACTTTGTAGAGACAAAAGAATTGCAGATGCTGGAGTCCAGACTACACAGGAGGGAGCCTGGAAGAACACAGCAAGTCCAGGCTGTATCAGGAGGTGGAGACGTCTTGGGTGTAACCCTTCTTCTGGGGTGAGTGTAGGGGGGGGGAGCTGCAGATAAAGGGGGAGGCAGGGGTTCAGCGATGAAGTGGGGAGTAGGTGAAGACAGGTAGAGGGTTGGTCAATGGGAGGAATGAATCCGATTGGTGGCAGGGAGCGATGGAAGGGAGGGGGAGGGGCTGGGAAGGGAGTCGGGGGATGGGGAGGTGATTTGAAACTGGAGAACTCAATGTTGAGTCCTCCAGGCCGTTGGCCACCCAGGCGCAAGATGTGTTGTTGATCCTCCAATTTGCGCCGTGGTTCGTTGTGGCAATGGAGGAGGCCAAGAATGGGTCACGTCGGAAAGGGGAGGGGACTGGGAGGATGGTAATGTCGGAAAGGAGAATTGAAACGGACCCGGCTGAGATGCTCAGTGAAGTATTCCCTAAGGCTTACGTTCGGTCACCCCAATGTAGAGAAGACCAGACCTGATGCAGTAAACTAGATTGGAGGAGAGGCAGGTGAACCTCTGTCTCACCTGGAAGGACCGTTTGGAACGCTTTTTACAGCCCTTATATTAGATTAGATTCCCTACAGTGTGGAAATAGGCCCTTCGGCCCAACCAGTCCACACCGACCCTCTGAAGAGTAACCCACCCAGACCCATTTCCCTCTGAACCCATTTCCCTCTGACTAATGCACCCAACACTATGGGCAATTTAGCATGGCCAATCCACCCTGACCTTGTACATCTTTGGACTGTGGGAGGAAACCAGAGCACCCGGAGGAAACCCACACAGACATGGGGGAGAATGTGCAAACTGCACACAGTCGCCCGAGGCTGGAGTCGAACCCGAGACCCTGGTGCTGTGAGGCAGCGGTGCTAACCACTGAGCCACCGTGCCGCCCATCACTAGTTGTCCTGATTTCTTTGGCTGCTCTCTCAGCTCTGATTTCATTCCCCCACTCAAATCTTATTCCCAAGCAGATTTACATCCCAATTCTGTCCTCGGGTTCAATTCCCCATTCGTTTTGCGTCAAAACATGGTTTGTGCGCCCGGTCTGAGGATTTGTTAGTCCTCAGTGCCGTCTGCCACCCCTCGGTTTGCAAATTTCGAGTTTAGGGATCTGATTCCAAAGTCTAAACCCTCCGTGCAAGTTGTGAACGATCTGTGGGAGATTGCGGCTTTCGCTGGGCACCGTCGATTCAGAGACGGTGATTTTGGGGGAGCTTTGTGGATTTACGTCTCACCCTGGCTGCTTGTAGAATTTAAAATCCAATTCATAAATCTGACGTGGAGAGTTAACGTCAGTCACGGTGCCCATGAGAACCGCAATTGTCACAAAAACCCGTCTGACTTACCTATGTCAGAGAGAGTCACACTGCACGGACACAGACCCTTCTCTCCAACCAGACCCTAATCCCAAACTAAACTAGTCCCACTTGCCTGCTCCTGGCCCACATCCCTCCGAACCTTTTATATCCATGGACGTATCCAAGTTTTAAACGTTGTAACCGTACCTGCATCCACCACTTCCTCTGGAAGTTCATTCCACATGTGAACCGCCCCTCTTGTGTAAAATAAATTTGCCCCTCGTGTCTTTTTTAAATCTCCCTCCTCTCACCTTAAAAACGTGCTCCCTAGTCTTGAAATCCCCCATCCTAGGGGAAATGGACCTCCCATTAATTCTATCTATACCCCTCATGATTTTACAAACCTCCATAAAATCACCCCTCAACCTCCTACGCTCCAGTGAAAAAATTCCCAGCCTCTCTTTATGACTCAAGCCTTCCATACCTGGCAACACGAAGGTAAACCTCTTCTGAAGCTTAATAATATCCTTCCTATAACGGGGCGAGCAGAAGTGGACACAGTTTTTCAGACGAGGCCTCACCAATGTCCTGTACAACCCCAATCTGACGACCCCGACTCCTATACTCAAAGAACTGAGCCAATGAAGGCAGGTGTGCCAAGCACCTTCTTAACGCTGTCTACCTGTGACAGAAGCTTCAAAGCATGATGTACCTGAACCCACAACGCTACCCGACACCCTACCGTTAATTGTATAAGCCCTAGCCCTATTTTGTTGGACTGAAACACGTTTACCCAGGTTGAACTCCATCTGCCAGTTTTCAACCCGGTGACCGAGATCCCATTGTCACCTTAGAAAGCCTTCTTCGCTGTCCACTGTCCCTTCAGGATAGGAAACCTGCTGCACAAGTCTGGCACCTGTGCGGCTCCAGACCCACGGCAAACCTGGCAGACCCAAGTGCCCTCTGGGCGCGCCAGTCAGTTCAATGATAATTGGGGATGGGCATCCAGTATTAGCCCCGCCAAAGATGACCACATGCCAGGGGTGAACACAACAAAAACAATTGGCACCAGGCACCAGTGATGCAAGTGCGGCTGGCCAGTGGTGTGACGGTTCACCACGAGGATCAGGTGATGCCCGCGGCAGTCGGCTAGCCCGCCGCCTCTCAGTTTCCGGCCCCACTCTTCGACAGGTGCCACCCAGGATGAGGAGGGTGTGGGTGAGCACGGCCAATCCTCCCGCATCCCTGGATTGGGGGAGGAAACCGGAGTAAGTCCACGGCAGGTACGGGGAGGGGGGGATTGGAGGAGAGAGGAGAAGGTGTAAAGGTCACACAGACAGCTGCCCGAGGGTGGAATCGAACCCTGGGCACTGTGAGGCAGCAGTGCTAACCCGCTGAGCCACTGTACTGCTGCATCATGGGTGTACGGTTAAGACAGTGACCTTAGCCGGGTAGAGGAACTGAACCCACAGGAAGAGTCTTCCCACATGTTGTGCAGGATGGAGAAAATAATGCCCATGACTGTGGCGGAGGCAGTGGTTTGCAAAGGGGAACTGGCTAATGATCCAAACTAATAACTCTGGTTGGAGGGGTGCACGGGGTTGGAGAGTGTGTGTGTGAGTCTGTACGGGGGAAGGGTGTGTGTGTGTGTGTGTCTGTGTGTGTGTGTCTGTGTGTGTGTCTGTGTGTGTGTGTGTGTGTGTCTGTGTGTGTCTGTGTGTGTGTGTGTGTCTGTGTGTGTGTGTGTGTCTGTGTGTGTGTGTGTCTGTGTGTGTCTGTGTGTGTGCGTGCGGGAATGTGTGTGTGAGATTGTGTGTGTGTGTCTGGGTGCATGTGTGTCTGTCTGTGTGAGAGTGTGTGTGTGTGTTTGTGAGAGTGTGTGTGTGTGTCTGTGTGTCTGTGTGTGTGTGTGTCTGTGTGCGGGAATGTGTGTGTGAGATTGTGTGTGTGTGTCTGGATGCATGTGTGTCTGTCTGTGTGAGAGTGTGTGTGTGTTTGTGTGAATGTATGTGTGTGTGTGTCTGTGTATGTTTGTGTGAGTGTGTGCGTTGGTGTGAATGTATGTGTGTGTCTGTGTGTTTGTGTGAGTGTGTGTGTGTGAGTGTGTGAGAGAGGGTGTGTGTGAGTGTGTCTGTGTCTGTGTGTGTAGTGTGTGTGTGTGTCTGTGTGTGTCTATGTGAAAGAGAGTGTGTGTGTGTGTGTGTGTTTGTGAGAGTGTCTGTGTGAGTGTGTGTGTGTGAGTGTGTGAGAGAGGGTGTGTGTGAGTGTGTCTGTGTCTGTGTGTGTAGTGTGTGTGTGTCTATGTGAAAGAGAGTGTGTCTGTGTGAGTGTGTGTGTGTGAGTGTGTGAGAGAGGGTGTGTGTGTGTGTCTGTGTCTGTGTGTGTAGTGTGTGTGTGTGTGTGTCTATGTGAAAGAGAGAGTGTGTGTGTGTGTGTGTGTGTGTGTGTGAGAGAGGGTATGTGTGAGTGTGTCTGTGTCTGTGTGTGTAGTGTGTGTGTCTATGTGAAAGAGTGTGTGTGTGTGTGTGTGTGTGTGTGAGAGAGGGTGTGTGTGAGTGTGTCTGTGTCTGTCTGTGTAGTGTGTAGTGTGTGTGTCTATGTGAAAGAGTGTGTGTGTGTGTGTGCGTGCCTGTGCCTACCTGTCTCTATGTGAGAGAGAGAACCAAAGGAGTAAATGGTTATTATCTGGCTGTTTGTCTGTCACCCCTTCCAGTTGCTATTTCTGAGCGCTGGAAGTGGCATCATTTGTCTCAGAATGGGCAATGAAGAAATTTGAAGTCTTTTTGCCAATCGCTTTATTTTACGAGCAGAACTCTAACCTCCACACCACTATGTAAGTAAGTGATATGTTAACCCTTAATGTGTGTGGGTTGGAGCAAAGGCTGCTATTATGCCGAGAGTTTGGTGAGGCCACACCTGTACACACGTTATCCTCTGTATTTAAGAGAGAAAGCATTTGCCTTAAACACAGAGGGTAGGCTGTACTGTTAATACACACACCCAGGTAAGGTCCAGGGGATCTGGGTTCAAATCCCACCATGGGTGGATGCCAGAATTTGTGTTGGATTAAAAAATAAACCTGAAGTTGAGAGTCCAATGCTGACCATGAATCCGTCGTTGGGGAAAAAAAAAACCCCCATCTGGTTCACTAATGTCCGTTAGGGAAGGATACTGCCATCTTTACCTGGTCTGGGCCTACGCGTGACTCCAGACCCATAGCCATTGACTCTTAACTGCCCTCTGGGCAATAAATGCTGGCCTGAATTTCAAATTTTAAAAAAAGCTACCAAAAATCTCTCAAACTGGGATAGGGACGAGAGGAAATTTCTCTTCTCAGAATGTTAGGAATATCTTGAACATCGTTTGCGCTCACGTTCGAACTGGTGACGAATATAACCCCGGCTCCAGCAAGGGGTAAAGTTAAACACAAAGTTGAAGGGTCGCGGTAAACATCAGCCGGTTGCAGGAAACGAACCCACTCCACACCTCACCAAGTTGCCATCCGTCCCACCGTGTTAAAGGAAGGATATTAAAGCTGGCGAGGGGGTCAGAAGAGAGGACGTTGCAGGGTACGGGAGGTTCGGGTTATTAAGAGAGGCTGGGATGTTTTTTTTAATCACTGGAGCGTAGGAGGTTGAGAGATGACCTTATGGAGTTTTACAAAATCATACCTCGAGTTAATAGTCTTTTCCCTCGGGTGGGGGATTTCAAGACGCAATTTTAAGGCAAGAGGGGAAAGATTTAGAAAAGGCGCGAGGGGCAATTTCTTTTTTTTTACACCCAGCGGGTGGTTCGCGTGTGGAGTGAACCTCCTGAGGAAGTGGTGGATGCGGGTCCAGTTGCCGTGTCTCAAAGACCTTCGGATAAGGCCTCGATTAGGAACGGTTTGGAGGGAGAGGGGGGCCAGGTGCGGGCAGGCGGGACGGGTTCAGTTTGGGTTTACGGAGCGAAGGGTCTGTCTCCGTGCGGTGTGACGAATGAGACCGGGACGCGCAGCTGAGGCGAAAGCTGAGGTAAAAGGAGGCGGATCCCAGCCGAATGGCAGAGCAGAACTGGATGGGCTGAACGGCCCACCCCAACCCCGCCCCCCCCCAAACCAGCACTCCGAGGGAGACCACCAGGTAGGTGCGGTGGTACACGCCAAGAATTGGGAGGCTCTCAGGTTAACAAGCATTGGCACTCCAATCTGATCTCTCCTCTCTCTCAACACAGCGAGCGTTGTACGTCATGGGTAACCTTATCCACTCGCAGACGTCATCCTGTCTGTTTTGGGTGTTTGGCCAGGTCCTAATTTTGGGGAGAATTGCCTTTGTCCCCTGGATTTCAGACACATTTCGTGGCACACCAGAGGGAAGCTAAATTCAGAGGGCACCTGCCTACATCCTGCTGGCTAAATCGGAGTGCTAAGACAGGAGGTCAATTTTCATTTTAATTACTCTCACACAAAGAAGTGACTTCAACCTACACGAATCGAGGGTGTGACAAGATTCTTTTGCACTGAGAACCAACATTAACAAGCCCACTCTCGGAGAAGTAGGAAACACAGAGCTGATCTTACCAGGAACTTTAATTTTATTCCCTCCCCCCCTGCTAACAGTTAAGGGGTAAATTAAACCCATCCGCCTGCTAACAGAAGATTCGAGCAACTATACGAACCAGCTAGCCAGCTGTAGGAGATGCAGGGATTAACTGGCCAGGATCACTGACTTAAATAACCCAAAACAAATTGCCCGGGGCTCCCCCATTCCAGCACAAACTAACTCGAGCAAACTTCTTGGTACGCAGGCGAGCTCAGATCCCGGCTCTACTTACAGCGGCTGCTGCCATGATTCCCTCCCTCAGGAATGTCAATCCTTCTTCGGCTCCCACTTGCAGAAGGGCTTTGCTATCCAAGGGAGTCAGGCGAAAAGTTTTCAGGAGCACTTCCTGCTTCTTCAAATGTCATCATTTGCTCGCATGACTTCCTGCTTACTTGTGATTAGCATTCAGAGACCTGCCCTTGTGTACACTCGCTGCAGTACAGGAATGCGTGTGTGTGTGTGACTCGTTCACCCTGGTATCCAACCCTCACTTCCAACCGGAATACTTCGCATAGCTTACTTTCCCCTCCCCCCCCCGCCCGAGAGGCTAGAAAGACAGACGGAAAGACAATAAGGAAACACGAGCGTTCGTCACAGAGTTGTACAGCACGGAAACAGACCCTTCGGTCCAACCCGTCCATGCTGACCCAGACATCCCAACCCAATCTCGTCCCATTTGCCAGCACCCGGCCCATATCCCTCCAAACCCTTCCTATTCAGAGGCAAGGGTGTTGCCAGGGTTGGAGGGTTTGAGCTACAGGGAGAGGCTGAATAGGCTGGGGCTGTTTTCCCTGGAAGGTTGATGGGTGACCTTATGGAGGTTTATAAAATCATGAGGGGGGCATGGATAGGGTAAATAGACAAGGTCTTTTCCCTGGGGTGGGGGAGTCTAGAACTAGAGGGCATAGATTTTAAGGTGAGAGGGGAAAGATATAAAAGGGACCTGAGGGACAACTTTTTCACACAGAGGGTGGTACGTGTATGGAATGAGCTACCAGAGAAAGTGGTGGAGGCTGGTACAATTATAGCATTTAAAAGGCATTTGGATGGGTATATGAATAGGAAGAGTTGGAGGGATATGAGCCAAGTGCTGGCAGGTGGGACTAGGTTGGGTTGGGATATCTGGGTCAGCATGGACGGGTTGGACTGAAGGGTCTGTTTCCGTGCTGTCTATCTCTATGACTATTTATACCCATCCAAATGCCTTTTAAATGCTATAATTGTACCAGCCTCCACCACTTCCTCTGGCAGCTCATTCCATACACGTACCACCCTCTGCATGAAAACGTTGCCCCTTAGGTCTCTTTTATATCTTCCCCCCTCTCACCCTAAATCTATGTCCTCTAGTTCTGGACTCCCCCACCCCAGGGAAAAGACTGTGTCTATTTACCCTATCCACGCCCCTCATAATTTTATAAACCTCTATAAGGTCACCCCTCAGCCTCTGACCCTCCAGGGAAAACAGTCCCAGCCTGTTCAGCCTCTCCCTGTAGCTCAAACCCTCCAACCCTCGCAACATCCTTGTCTATCTTTTCTGAACCCTTTCAAGTTTCACAACGTCCTTCCAGTAGGAAGGAGACCAGAATTGCACGCAATATTCCAAAAGTGGCCTAACCAATGCCCAGTACAGCCCCGACATGACCTCCCAACTCCTGTACTCAATACTCTGACCAATAAAAGAAAGCATACCAAACGCCACCTTCACTATCCTATTCTATGATTAGGAACATTTCACTTTACGAATAGAATAGAGTAGAAATTTGTTATCACATGGAAGTTTCTATGAAAAATACATCAATGTCAGATGTCATACATAACAATTTTTAAAAATTAAGACGAAAGGTCATCACAATTCGGTTAATGAATCCTTGGATCGGGAAAGTCAAGTCGCCATAGTATTACTCAACAATAGGGGCTGCTCTGTCATCATAGAGAGACAGGAGAGAGAGAGAGAGAGAGAGAGAGGACTGGTGGTGTTTTAGCTCTGAGGATCACCAGGCCTCAGGCCAGGAAGGAGAATCCTTCACGGTAGCCTCAGCTGGTTGGACTCACTGATTAAGGACTGCAGTCATAGCCGAGATGAGACAGCCATGATGGGTCGCTAGATACCAGGCCAGAAGCCTCTGTTGAAGACAACCAACATGCCGCGCCAAGACCGCCACCCCTCGATGAGACCAGCTGCCGGGTTGCTGGAATACTTGGATGCCGAAGAAGACCTCTGCACTGGGTCGAGACCACCAAACCTGGAGACTGCCATACTGGGCCAAGGCCACCTTTCTCCTCCTTCAAGTGGCTGGGCCTAGCCTGCAGACCTGGAGCCTTGGCCTAGTTAGGGACCTGGAGTCTCGGCCACCCTGACGACCTGGAGCCTCGGCCTAGCCGTGGGCCTGGAGCCTCAGCCCAGCCTGTAAGTCTGGAGCCTCGGCCTAGCTGGGGACCTGCAGCCTCAGCCCAGTCTGGAGCTTCTGCCTAGCTGGGGACCTGCAGCCTCAGCCTAGCCTGTAAGTCTGGAGCCTCAGCCTAGCCTGGGGACATGGGGCCTCAGCCCAGCCTGTAAGTCTGGTGCCTTGGCCTAGCCTGGGGACATGGGGCCTCAGCCCAGCCTGTAAGTCTGGTGCCTCGGCCTAGCCTGGGGACATGGGGCCTCAGCCCAGCCTGTAAGTCTGGTGCCTCGGCCTAGCCTGGGGACATGGAGCCTCAGTCCAGCCTGTAAGTCTGGACCCTCGGCCAAGCTTGGGAGCTGTAGCCTCAGCCTAGCCTGTAAGTCTGGAGCCTTGGCCTAGCCTGGGGACATGGAGCCTCAGCCCAGCCTGTAAGTCTGGAGCCTCGGCCTAGCCTGGGGACATGGAGCCACAGCCCAGCCTGTAAGTCTGGAGCCTTGGCCTAGCCTGGGGACATGGAGCCTCAGCCCAGCCTGTAAGACTGGACCCTTGGCCTAGCTGAGGATCTGCAGCCTCAGTCTAGCCTGCAGACCTGGAGCCTCGGCCTAGCTTGCGGATCTGCTGCCTTGGCATAGCCGGCAGACCTGGAGCCTCGGCTGAGTTCTGTACAGTGTCGGTCTAGCTTGGCCTATCTTACGGACCTGAAGCCTCGGCCTAGCCTACGTACCTGGAATCTCAGCCTAGCTAGGAACCTACAGCCTTGGCATAGGCTGGAGATCTGGAACCTCGACCTAGGCTGGGGAACCTGGAGCCTTGGCCTAGCCTGTGGGTGTGGGCCAGGGGCTTCAGCCCGGAGCCTGTTCCTAGCTCGCCAGGACACCCCAGGCTGGGATGGCGTTGCCACCAACCTCTCCTTCACCCACCAGCCTCCAGGTTTGAAAGAAAGAGAAAGGGAAAAAAAAACAAGAAAGAGAACAAAAGCGAAAAGAAGAAAACAAAGAGAAAGAAAGCCAACAAGCCCGGGGCTCAGCCTTCCTACGTCGCTGCCATCTTGAAAAATGCAGCTCTATGTAATTTACAGAGTAGAAATGCGAGCTTTACTGCACCCCAGTGTGTTGTCAGGTTGGATCTATTGACTTTGGATCCCTACAGTGCGTTAAGTGGCCTTTTGGGTCATTGAGTCTGCACCAAAGAGCATTCCACCCAGATCTACTCTACCTCTGTAACGCTGCATATCCCCTGGCCAACCTAGTTCAGGATTCTCTTAAGGCTAACATTGCAGGTTCAGTTGGCAGTTAGAAAGGTAAACCCATTCATTTCCAGAGGACTAAGATACAAGAGCAGGGATGTACTGCTGAGACAATATTTGGAATATTGTGAGTGGTTTTGGGCCCCATATCTAAGAAAGGATGTGCTGGCCTTGGAGGGGGGTCCAGGCGAGGTTTACAAGAATGATCCCGGGGATGAAGGGCTTGTCATGGTGTACAATGTGAATAAATGTGGAGTCATCCATCTTGGGAGGAGTAACAGTAACAAGGATTATTACATGAACAGTAGGAATTGTGCGGCACGCTGCTGTGCAGAGGGACCTGGGTGTCCTTGTTCATGAATCTCGGAAGGTTGGTCGTAGAGATATACGGCCTGCAGGTACGGCAGGGAAGGAGGAAGGCAGATGGAGCTCTGTCCTCCATTGCTAGAGGGATGGAGTTTAAAAGCAGGGAGGTTATGGTACAGGGAGCTGCTGAGGCCACATCTGGAGGACTGTGTGCAATTTTGGTCTCCTGACTTGAGACAGTACGGACGGGCACTGGAGGGGGGTGCAGAGGAGGTTCACTGAGTTTGATTCCGTGTTGAGGGGGTTGGTTTATGAGGAGAGACTGACTACACTGGGACTGTACACATTGGAATTCAGAAGAATTGGGGTGGAGGGGGGGGAGGGGTTGGGATCTTACAGAAACAAATAAAATTTTAAAGGGAATAGATAGCATAGAGGTAGAGAGGATGTTTCCACTGGCCGGTGAAACTAGGATAAGAGGGCGTAGCCTCCAAATGAGGAGGGGGGAGCAAATTGAGGAGGAATCTCTTCACCCAGAGGGTTGGGAATCGGTGGAATTCCTGGCCCAGTGAAGTGGTTGGCGCTACTTCAGTAAATGTTTGTACAGTTAAGATAGATTTTGAAGGAATTAAGGGACACGGTGAGCGGGAGGGTCAGGGGGCCTGAGTCCTCGGGCAAGATCAGCCATGATGCTATTGAACAGCGGGGCGGGCTCGAACGGGGGTCAGACGGCCTACTCCCGCTCCTGGCCCTTACGTTCATTGTCAGGGTCGGGTGAGGACTCGGGGTCTGCACTCGATGGAGATTAGAAGGACGAGGAGGGATCTGATTGAGACTCGCAAAACATCAAGACGCCTGCAGAGCGTGGATGTGGAGTCGATGTTTCCACACGTGTGAGAGGTGAGGACCTCAGAGTCACACCCTCAGAGTGAAGAGACGTCCCTTTTGAACTGAGATGGGGAGGAGTTTCTTCAGCCGGAGGGTGTGGAGGCCAAAGTCATTGAGCGTATTTAAGACAAAGATAGATAGGTTTAGATTAGACTTTTTTAGATTCCCTACAGTGTGGAAAGAAGCCCAACCAGTCCACACCGACCCTCTGAAGAGTAACCCACCCAGACCCATTCCTCTCTGACTAATGCGCCTAACACTATGGGTAATTTAGCACGGCCAATCCACCCGAACCCGCACATCCCTGAGCACTATGGGTAATTTAGCACGGCCAATCCACCCGAACCCGCACATCCCTGAGCACTATGGGTAATTTAGCACGGCCAATCTACCCGAACCTGCACATCCCTGAGCACTATGGGTAATTTAGCACGGCCAATCTACCCGAACCTGCACATCCCTGAGCACTATGGGTAATTTAGTATGGCCAATCCACCCCAATCCTGCACATCCCTGAGCACTATGGGTAATTTAGCACGGCCAATCCACCCCAACCTGCACATCTTTGGACTGTGGGAGGAAACTGGAGCACCCGGAGGAAACCCACGCAGACACCGGGGGGGGGGGGGGGGGGGAGAGAATGTGCAAACTCCACACACAGCCAATCGCCCGAGGCTGGAATCGAACCTGGGACCCTGGTGCTGTGAGGCAGCAGTGCTAACCACTGAGCCACCATTAGATTAGATTCCCTACACTGTGGAAACGGGCCCTTCAACCCTTCAACCGACCATCCGAAGAACAACCCACCCAGACCCATTGACCTACATCCCTTGATGAGCAAGGGGATTAAGGGTCACGGGGTTGAGAGACATATCAGCCATGACGGGATCGTGTTGCAGAATCGATGGGCCGAATGTCCTAACTCTGCTTCTCTATCTTACAGTCTTATTTGCAAAAGGGTGTCTTTTCTCCTTAATTCCTTACGTGTGGCTGTGCTAAGAGCTGGCAGGTGAGACTTACCAGACCTCCAGCAAAGTCCAGGCAGAGTGTTTTTTTTTACGGAAAGGGACACGTAGGCAGTTGTTTGATTTTTGTCAGTAGATTTGATACCAAAAGTCAGTTTCAGCGTTCCTTTCGGAACAGCATCCATCTCGTTCGCATGCTCTTTGCCAAATTCCAAACCGGATTTCACAATGCACCTTATTCCACTAGTCAACACAGCGTGTTTCAGATCGATTATTGATCCTTCAAAAGAAATTGTATAACTTCCAAATACTCTCGTAAGAGTTTCATGCGCTTGGTGATTCACTTTGACATCTCCTCGAACATGAATTCCTCATTTTCAATGTGAGGAATTGGATGATGACCACTTTTGTCCCAGAGGACAAGAGCACAAAAGTGCAATCCTCTTAACAATTCCGGTCTCCCTGCTGTAGGAAAAATGTGAAACTTGAAAGGATGCAGAAAAGATTTACAAGGATGTTGGAGAGTTTGAGCTATCGGGAGAGGCTGAACAGGCTGGGGGCTGTTTTCCCTGGAACATCGGAGGCTGAGGGGTGACCTTATAGAGGTTTATAAAATAATGAGGGGGCACGAATAGGGTAAATGGACAAGGTCTTTTCCCCTGGAGTGGGGGAGTCCAGAACTATGGGTTATAGGGTGAGAGGGGAAAGATATAAAAGGGACCTAAGGGGCAACTTTTTCACACAGATGGTGGTACGTGTATGGAATGAGCTGCCAGAGGAACTGGTGGAGGCTGGTACAATTGTAACATCTAAAAGGCATCTGGATGGGGACATGGATAGGAAGGATTTAGAGGGATGTGGGCCAAGTGCTGGCAAATGGGACTAGATTGGGTTGGGATATCATGAAAGAGTTGGACCGAAGGGTCCGTTTCTGGGCTGTACAAATCTATGACTCGATGCTAAGTACATTGGCACGCGCCAGGCGGAGGTGGTCTCGCTGGTTTGGGGAACATTGACAGAATGGGAATTGGCTGCCTCGCTCCCTGCACCTCACTGGCCGTGAAAGGCTTTGGGTTCCTTCAAGGCACCCACGTCCGTGAAATACCCTGCTTCTCAGCAACCCAACAATCCTGTTTCATACACGGAGCGCAGGTAGTGAGGGTTGCTGAGTTCACTAGGCATGGGTGTCACTGCGTAAACGCTTGAGAAAGGGATTCGTTTAATTCAATGTACCATTGTGATCCACCTGATGGCCATTCAGCCCATTAAGTCCACGTCGGCCTTCTATCCAGCAATGCAGTCAGTCCCTTTACCCCCGCCCCGCCCCCTTCGAGTCATAGAGTCATACAGCATGGAAACAGACCCTTTACCAACCCATACCAACAATAATCCTCAAACTAAACTAACCTGTGCTTGGCCTATATCCCTCCAAACCCTTCTTATTCATATACTTACCCAAACGTCATTTAAATGTTGTGACTGTGCATCCACCACTTCTCTAGAAATTCATCCCATACACAAATCCTCTGGGTAAAAAATTTGCCCCCCCCCCACCACTGTCCTTTTTAAATGTTTCTCTCCTCACCTTGAAGATATGCCCGCCAACCAACTGAACCCCCTGCCCTGCGGAAAAGACACCTGCCATTCACCTTACCTATGCCCCTCGTGATCTTATAAAACGCAATAAGGTCACCCCCTCAACCTCCTACACTTCAGTGAGAAAAGTCCCAGTCAGAGTCATAGAGTCATAGAGATGTACAGCGCGGAAAGAGACCCTTTGGTCCAACCTGTCCATGCCGACCCAGATATCCCAACCCAACCCAGTCCCACCTGCCAGCACCCGGCCCATATCCCTCCAAACCCTTCCTATTCATATACCCATCCAAATGCCTCTTAAATGTTGTAATTGTACCAGCCCCCACCACTTCCTCTGGCAGCTCATTCCACACACGTACCACCCTCTGTGTGAAAAAGTTGCCCCTTAGGTCTCTCTTATATCTTTCCCCTTTCACCCCTTCAAGTTTATTTTTATATCTCAGACCCTCCATCCTGGTAAATCGTTTCTGAGCCCTCTTCAGCTTTAATAATATCATTCCTATTGCAGGGCAACCAGAACTGGACACAGTACTCCAGAAGAGGCCTCACCAATGTCCTGTACAACCCCAACAGGACGTCCCGACTCCTCATCCTGGACGTTCCTTCCCCTCAATTCCCTTGTAAGTTGCCTCCGCCGTCACCGCTCTCTATATTCGAACAAATGCAACATAGAGATGAGAAGGGAGGGGTCCCATAACAGGGTGATCCATGAAGGAATTCGTTTGATGGCTTTTCCACGTCATGTTGTGTTGGTGTTTTCCAAAACGTGAGGCAATGTAAGATTTGGTAAAAATGATGGCAGAAATAGAATGGGCAACTTCGGGGTTCGTGGGCTAAGATCTCATCCATTCAGCCCGTGTTTCCTTTTATCCTTCCCTCCGTTTTCTCTTTTTTCAGTTTTTTTTTGTACTTTTCAGTATTTATTACTTAACTCTTGGAGGGTGTGGAGGCAGCGAGAGGGGGTGACAGGGAGCCTAGCAGCGAGAGCCAAGATGGCGGCATGGGCGAGATGGCAAAAGATGGTAGCCATGGTGAGGTGATGGTGCGTGGGGGCCGAAGTCTTGGGAGTGGTGGAGAAACCTGGCATGCCAGGGCGGGTCAGAGCCCAGCATGGGGGAAAGCATGCCCAGGATTGGAGTGGGGGAAGCGACCCATCTTGGGGAAGGCCTAGCTGGAGGCCCGAGGCTTCATAATGGACTGCAACGTTTGACATTTTCACCTTATTTCTTCAGTTTCCTACTTTTACAGACTGTAGTGCGGAACTTTTAAAGCTATTTCTTTATTTTTCAATATCTATAAATAAGGTTTTGTAACGAGGTGCTTCTTTGTACCTGAGATGGCGCAGTGTGTGGTGACATTATCCACTTGTCAGTGTACTTCTGTACGAGAGTACATGTGACAATAAAATCAAAATCTCTGGTACAGTATTACTGATACCCCACACCCATGGAATGGAAGGGAATGGAATAGAATGGATTGGAATAGAATGGAATGGAATAGAATGGATTGGAATAGAATGGAATGGAATAGAATAGAATGGAATGGAATGGAATGGAATGGAATAGAATGGAATAGAATGGAATGGAATGGAATAGAATAGAATGGAATGGAATGGAATGGAATGGAATGGAATGGAATAGAATAGAATGGAATGGAATGGAATGGAATGGAATGGAATAGAATGGAATGGAATGGAATGGAATGGAATGGAATAGAATGGATTGGAATGGAATGGAATGGAATGGAATGGAATAGAATGGAATGGAATGGAATGGAATGGAATGGAATGGATTGGAATGGAATGGAATGGAATGGAATGGAATGGAATGGAATAGAATAGAATAGAATAGAATGGAATGGAATAGAATGGATTGGAATGGAATGGAATGGAATGGAATGGAATAGAATGGAATGGAATGGAATGGAATGGAATGGAATGGAATGAAATAGAATGGATTGGAATGGAATGGAATGGAATGGAATGGAATAGAATAGAATGGAATGGAATAGAATGGAATGGAATGGAATGGAATGGAATGGAATGGAATAGAATAGAATGGAATGGAATGGAATGGAATGGAATGGAATGAAATAGAATGGATTGGAATGGAATGGAATGGAATGGAATGGAATAGAATAGAATGGAATGGAATGGAATGGAATAGAATGGAATGGAATGGAATGGAATAGAATGGAATAGAATGGAATGGAATGGAATGGAATAGAATGGAATGGAATAGAATGGATTGGAATGGAATGGAATGGAATGGAATAGAATGGATTGGAATAGAATGGAATAGAATGGAATGGAATGGAATGGAATAGAATGGAATGGAATAGAATAGAATAGAATAGAATGGAATGGAATGGAATGGAATAGAATGGAATGGAATGGAATAGAATGGAATGGAATAGAATGGATTGGAATGGAATGGAATAGAATAGAATGGAATAGAATGGAATGGAATGGAATGGAATAGAATGGATTGGAATAGAATGGAATGGAATGGAATGGAATAGAATGGATTGGAATGGAATGGAATGGAATAGAATGGAATGGAATGGAATGGAATGGAATAGAATAGAATAGAATGGAATGGAATAGAATGGAATAGAATGGAATGGAATGGAATAGAATGGAATGGAATAGAATGGATTGGAATGGAATGGAATAGAATAGAATGGAATAGAATGGAATGGAATGGAATGGAATGGAATAGAATGGATTGGAATAGAATAGAATAGAATGGAATGGAATGGAATGGAATGGAATAGAATGGAATGGAATAGAATAGAATAGAATAGAATAGAATGGAATGGAATGGAATGGAATAGAATGGAATGGAATGGAATGGAATGGAATGGAATAGAATGGAATGGAATGGAATGGATTGGAATGGAATGGAATAGAATAGAATGGAATAGAATGGAATGGAATGGAATGGAATGGAATAGAATGGATTGGAATGGAATGGAATGGAATAGAATGGAATGGAATGGAATGGAATGGAATAGAATAGAATAGAATAGAATGGAATGGAATGGACTATAATAGGATAGAATAGAATGGAATGGAATGGAATAGAATGGAATGGAATAGAATGGAATGGAATGGAATAGAATGGAATAGAATGGAATGGAATGGAATGGAATAGAATGGAATGGAATGGAATGGAATAGAATGGAATGGAATGGAATGGAATATAATGGAATAGAATGGAATGGAATGGAATGGAATAGAATGGAATGGAATAGAATGGAATGGAATGGAATAGAATGGAATGGAATAGAATGGAATGGAATGGAATGGAATAGAATGGAATGGAATAGAATAGAATAGAATGGAATAGAATGGAATGGAATAGAATGGAATAGAATAGAATAGAATAGAATGGAATGGAATGGAATAGAATGGATTGGAATGGAATGGAATGGAATAGAATAGAATGGAATGGAATGGAATGGAATGGAATAGAATGGAATGGAATGGAATGGAATGGAATAGAATGGAATGGAATAGAATAGAATAGAATGGAATAGAATAGAATAGAATGGAATGGAATGGAATGGAATGGAATAGAATGGAATGGAATGGAATGGAATGGAATGGAATGGAATGGAATGGAATGGAATGGAATAGAATAGAATAGAATAGAATGGAATGGAATGGAATGGAATGGAATAGAATGGAATGGAATAGAATGGAATGGAATAGAATAGAATGGAATGGAATGGAATGGAATGGAATGGAATGGAATGGAATGGAATGGAATAGAATAGAATGGAATGGAATGGAATGGAATGGAATAGAATAGAATGGAATGGAATGGAATGGAATGGAATGGAATGGAATAGAATGGATTGGAATGGAATGGAATGGAATGGAATGGAATAGAATGGATTGGAATGGAATGGAATGGAATGGAATGGAATGGAATAGAATGGAATGGAATGGAATGGAATAGAATAGAATAGAATAGAATAGAATGGAATGGAATGGAATGGAATGGAATGGAATGGAATGGAATGGAATGGAATAGAATAGAATAGAATGGAATAGAATAGAATAGAATGGAATGGAATGGAATGGAATGGAATAGAATGGAATGGAATGGAATGGAATGGAATGGAATGGAATAGAAT